>NW_021132165.1:0-114959 GCF_004193835.3 Ostrinia furnacalis | reverse complement strand
CCACCCTTGGGGGTTGTTTTTTCTATTATTAAATTTAAATGGGACCACCCTTGAGGTATTACCTATACGCCGAAAAAAGATTTGTTCAAATCGGTTCATAATTGGCGGAGTTATCGCGTAACAAACATAGAAAAAAAAACATACGGGTCGAATTGAGAACCTCCTCCTTTTTTGAAGTCGGTTGAAAAGAGGCTGTCAATATTAAAATAGTAAGAGCTGCTACTTCAGCACCAATGGGAAATGATCTACCGACCTCATTGCTTTGGTTATGGGATGAGTGCAACGTCCAAAATAATGCAAGAAGCAATCCCATGATTTTTCAGAAGTGAAGTCAATTTGACGGAATACTTCACAAAACTTAAAACTGAGAGCAAGCGTCATTATCCTGGGAACATCCGACTTCAAACAGCACAATCATTAGTTTACAACACAGTAAACAGTTATTGCTTGTACTATTTGGCAACTCAGAATCTCAGACGCTCTCAGGAAATCCCGAGGCAAGATGGCGGAGTGCCAGGAACTAGAGTTGCCTGGAAAAATATCATTAGTCATAGCGATTTGGACTAAGTTTTAAAAATAAATATGTGAGATAGTCAAACTTGTAGTAGTCGTAAGTGGTAACTCGAGTAATAGAGTTAGGTAAATTATTTCGGTTTTTACAGAATTTACTAAATATTTGTCTCAAAAATCATGTGGGCAATTTAAAATTATAGTTACCATGATCAAACCATAGAACGTCGCCATAATACAGTATTATCAGCATTGTTTTTTGGTAGATGGAGGTAAGATAGCCAGTTTCTCCGTGGTTGAGGATTCCGGGTGAAGCTCGTTTCCACCTTCGGCCTGATCATCATTTACCATCAGGTGAGATACTGGCCAAGAGCTTCCTCGTTGTGGATTAAAAAAAAGTGATCACATTACACCGATTTGGTATCGGCAAATTCTTCATACAAATTAGAATCGGGCGCAACTATCGGCCAACTAAAAGTCGGTGGTCTGCGCCTAGGCTTATGGTAATAATAGGTTCTGCTATGGCAAATGCTGCTATTGGTTTCTTTACGAGATCGAATCAGAAATGAGGAGATCTGTGAAAGAACTAAGGTCGCTGACATAGACCTAAGCAGCGCAAGAAACTCAGTCACTATTGTCAGCTTCCTGTCACAGTCTTTAAAATATACAAATTATAGTCATAAGTATTTATGCGAGCTAGGGTAGTTAAACATTCCAAACATTTTTATCTTTTATATGTATAATCATTAACTTTATAGTAGCCCTTTTTCATTAAGGTGCTTTTGATATGTGCTTTAAATTTATGAATGGGCAATTACCAATCTTGTGCAGTCTGAAATTTGGAACGGCAAGTTTATTTTTGTTTCTTGTATTTAACTTGTGTAAATCACTCTATCTAGTAAATTGCTCTATATTTTTGCGAACATATAAAAGGTTTTCATATTCAATAAGTGAAATTACGCATACAAAGAAGTTTGATTTGATTTGATTCAAGATGCTCATCAATTGACTTGCTATCAGTTGCTGCATTGTCACTGCAGTTATCAACATTATCAGGCAAATGTAGGTCCTTGAAGGTATGTACGTTGTTTAACTTTCTTACATTACGTTGTAACTACTCGTACTTTGCTAGTCACGGAAAATTATTAAGTTTCAAAATATTGTTACACTTTAAAAATGTAGTAATTTCACAATGTTGCAAGAAATAAATAAGTTATTAATACAACTTCGTAGCTTAAGGATTACATAACGCTTAATAAAATGTTTTTAGTTTGCTCTTTCCTAGCATAACTGCTTTTGCTCATCATTTGTTTCCACTGGTATTAGAATCTGTAACCAGCTAAAGTTTCAATCCAACGACCACGAAGCTAGGCGACCGTCCATATCGAAACAATTTTTAGAATCGATTATGTGACTCAGAATCCCAATCCCAACTAATATTATAAATGCGAAAGTAACTCTGTCTGTCTGTCTGTCTGTTACGCTTTCCCGCTTAAACCTCGCAACCGATTTTGATGAAATTTGGCATAGAGATAGTTTGAGTCCCGGGAAAGAACATAGGATAGTTTTTATCCCGGTTTTTGAAACAGGGACGCGCGCGATAAAGTTTTTCTGTGACAGACAAAATTCCACGCGGGCGAAGCCGCGGCCGGAAAGCTAGTTGAATAATAATGAAGGTAACTACGAAATGAAAAAGTTCTGTATTTGACGACCGCCTACCGAAAACTTGTTAATTACGATAAATTACGTCTGACATTTGAGTTATGACTAGTTACTTCGGTTGTTACAACCCACACAATACGTAGAAAACACATTGATATAATAAAAAGTACGTACGTACAATATGTACGAGTATGTAACTACAATCATAATTATAATCCTCAAAGTTACAATATTGAAGTTTGTGATTCATATAATTATTTGCCTTAATAACGATATTGATTTGAATTTTATGTCATGACAAACTCTGAAAGGCCTATGATTGTTACGAGTACCATTAATTTGTGTTCAAAATCCACCCCTTGGGGAGGCCTATGTTCAGCAGTGGACGTCCTGTGGCTGAAATGATGATGATGAAAAACAGATATTTTATAAAAACGTAACACAACGTCGCCGTTCATTTAAATAAACATGATAATAAGATTGAAATACATAATTAATCGACCTTCGAATTAAAATGTAACAGGGTAAATCCGCGAAACAGTAAAAAACTTATGTTCCGATCGATTAAAAAAAAACTGTTGTAGTTCTGGTAAATTAAACTTCTGAATAACGATTCGTACAAGTTTCCACATAAGGTGCCATGATCCATATTGATTAAATACTTCAAGTTATTTCGATAATCAAGAAAACACGCACTAAACGTCATTACCATCACAGTAAAAGTACTGACCTTTGCCGTTGTCTTTTAATTTTTTTTACTTTACCTATACACAGACCAGATTTTGATTATAAATTTAAAATGTACATATTTACCGTGACAAAATAACAAAATTATATTGAAATCGTATTAGCCAATAAAATGGAATCATGAATTGAAATATTGTCACGAGAAATCGTCATAGCCATCGCGGCAGCATCAAAGGTTCTTTAATGCGGCTGCGACGCGACTTATCCCCGCTTGTGTCCGCGCGTCCCACTCTTCAATTCGTTGCTCGTAACAGAACAGAATGCACGTAAAATTTACGCAGCTCCGAGACTTTTTAAACTCCGAAAACGAGAGACACTCGCAGTTTGTCATCGGCTCGCGTCATTCCCATTTTGTGCGATTTTTTCTGATTCTGAATAATATTAGGAACGTAAAAAAATTTTAACTAATGTCCGTATTGTTCCAAATTCAATAAATTCATTAAATTATTGAATACATTTACTTTTATTTCCAACCCATTCTTTAATAGGTACGTGCTTAGCTAGGAAAATAACATAGATAAAATTGGTGTTTAGCTGAACAATTATATCTAAATTTTAGTTTTCAAGTTATTTTAATTTAATGTATTACTATAAAATTATATTTCGTCATCACCATTAACATAAGATCATTACCATTTTAATAAAATCATTACCATTGGGAAAACGTCATTACCATTTTGTGAAAAAATATTTGGACGCTTGTTACTTCTAAAATAACGATTGAATCTAAGGGCCTCACACTGATCTAAAAAGCTCATTGCTTAACCTTTCAGTTTAAGCTAGTTTGCACGCATTCCTGTAAAGTTTTTCAAAAAACGTAAAATAAATCTCGCGGAATCAAATCGGCGGATCTACCCAACAGCAGACATTAAATTCAAATCATGAACCGTTATAAACAGGACTCTAGTACGGTATATCAGATTTTTAAAAAGAAACATTACAATTTTTAATGAATGGTAGAATCGGAAACTTAAAAAAAATTATCCCGAATTCCCGATGGATGTAAAAAGACAAATTAACTGTGGTTTCAGCAGAGTGGTTCTATTCTATTTATCGATTTTGCCCATACATTTTGACGTCGATAAAGTAGGTATATCACGGCGCGCATACTAGCAGATGATGATGGATTATACTAATGATCCTGGTGCTAGAGGGTCGTGCTGTGCTTCTACATTAGAGGGTAGTGATGATGATGATCTCGATGTTATCACTCCGGAATATCAAGTGGTATATTGCACAATATATCGTAATATTCGTAATACACGTGTCATTGCCAAGATAAAACTTTTCACTAAGCGGCATGACTTGCCAGTTTTGCCCATACGACTGAATATAAATGTATTTCTTTGCATGTTTTTTGCAAGCGGAATTAAGGCCTCAATTTGATTTGATGACAGCATGAATTTGTGTTCTGCGTAGCATTTGGTCCGTAAATTCTCCGTCTCATGCATCGAACAAAAAGAAAATGTAGGTAATGTCGTATTTTTATTTCATTCACCAAAAAGCAGTGGGAGCTAGAATCGATTAGTTTGAGAGACCCAGGGATAAAAGGATAGTTTTTATCCCGGTCTTTATTCACGCGACGGACCGAAACGCGGGCAAAGCCGCGGGCTTGAGCTAGCGTATTATAAATCGAATTAATCATGACATAATTACACGCACCATTTAGTTAGCGCAAGTTGATTCAAGTTTGTGTAACACCACTGATATGATAAGTGATAAGATTCGGAGTTGGATGGACTACATTAACATCTTTTGCCTATGGCTTCGCTCGCGCGAAATTTTGCTTATCGCAAATCATGATAAATTATAGTTGGGAATAAATTAAACATTACTGTAAAGTTTCATTAAAATCCGTTGCGAAGTTATTTCATAAAAGTGTCACAAACATTCATCCATCATAACTTTCACATTTAATAAAAAAATAAAAAGAAGTTTTAAAGAACACTTTTTAAGAAGTCTAAAGAACGTTTCTTCTAAAAACTTTTTTCTTACTTGTACCTACTAAATAATATGAAATGACTAGTCGCTGTTTCTAAAGTATTTTTATAAGACAAGCCAGACATAATAATTTTAAACCAATTAAGCCCGTCTGACCCTGACTGAGGCCCAGAATAATCGGAACTTTAATAATTATTTTCTTGAAAGATGTGTTTTAATAGAGTTTTGGTAATTTTCTCTTAGTGTTTCAGTAAAATTTAAAATTTTGACTGGAATTTTTTGCATTAAAATATGAATTTAGAAGCCGATTAATCAAAATGTTATATTAAATCAATAAAACTAATTAAGAACAACTTACTGTTTACATTATTATCTTCTTTAAATGCAGATGACAATTTAATTAATTAATATACAATAAAATAACTTATTCACGACACTATCATAGAATAAATTATACTATAATTTGTTCAAAAAGTTGTACTTTTAAATATTCACGCCACAATTTATCATGTTTTTTTATTTGCATATTTCTGTCCTGTCATTAAATTAGTTATGATTTACTCGTAATTATCGGTACCTATAGGCGAAAATATTTACTGCATTTTCTATTTTATTACCATTTATAATTAAATGATTAATATTAAAGTCGACATAATATTATCATAAATGACCAATTAATTAAATTGATTTAACACGCACCGAATCACGATGTAGAAATCACAACTGAATTAAAATTATTAAACATTTAAACCTGTATTACATGACAAAATAAAAAAAAAGAAAATCACTAAAAAAAAGAAAAAATGTAGGTACCTGTGTAAAATTTTCCGGTACAGAAGCACTAAGAAAATTCACAGAAAAGGTTTTTTTATACGGTCACTTCAACGTTCCGAAGTACGAACTCGCGGCGACGAGACGTGCTCTCTCTACGGCAGCCGGCGGCCAACTGATGTTTACGGACCGACAACAAATGTAGGTAACGTTATACAATACCGGTAATGCGGTAGGTCTGCCGGCAACGAGTTTGTTGCACTTCTTTAAGCACGTGCTCTGGCAAATAATTAGTGATTTTTAATTTAGATTTTCGTTTGTAAAATATTGGAGGACTTATTAACCACTTTTTAAAACGCTAGTGTAAACATATTTTAATTTTGAAACGCAATCTTCTTTACCTACTTTTGGTGGGCGGAGGTTGCAAATATTAGACATACCTATTTGAAAAAAAAAAAATTATGTGGCAACCAAACCTCGTTAATTTATATCTAATTAAACAGTTTCTTTTTTAATTTACTTCTTCTTCTGGCGAGACTTCTGCGTGTTCTTGATTTATGAACAGTTTATGAGTAGGTACACTTCCGATCGGATTTTCCGCACGCTTCTATGTATGTGCCGTCATCATTATCTATCTTTATGAACACTAACAGGTTATCCAGTGCGGGTTTATGTGCTCGCCGAGTTACTTTTATTGGCACTAAAACATGGTAGGTACTAGGTACATAGAACTTGCATACAACTGCATCAGTCAACACTGGTTTAAATTCTTTATTGTAGTGCCTTTTGCCTGTGATGCATATTTCGGCACGCGCGCGGTTTGGCCCACATGCCGGCTGCCTGTATTTTAATAATTAATATTATACATTACGCGTAGTAGGTATAGTAGGAAAAACTATCCGTGTAGATTTGGGATAACACAGAACACATCTACTATTCTGAAATAATATTTTATTTATTGACAGAAATATTTTACTTATTGCCAGAAATATTTTATTCATTGGCATTAGTGTGCCCTGAAAAGATCTGTTCAAAGAATATCGTTCTCCAAGGTCCAAACTATATGCTAAATCTAATCAGAATTCATATAGCTGCGTAGCCGTGTAGGCGATTGGGGTAGTACCAAAAAAATTAACATTTTGAAATCTGTACATATTTCAAATTGTTTATTATAAGATACATCACTGAATAATTTTGGTAATAATGGCGTTGAAATTCAAGTATGTTTTAAAACTTTTAAAATACATTTAGGACAGTCGGACGTAGTCAAAATATTTTGGTAACACATTAATCACAAGCTACAGGTACTTTCGTTTCCCGTCTATCACGTTACCGGTTTTGGCCGGTAAACTCTGGTTTTCCTGCTTTCTACATTTCTACCTGTTTGTTGCAACCAAATGAGTTATGACCATGTATCTATTAGGAGTCCACCGCTGGATATATGAGTAAGCCCCTCTTCCTACTAAAAACAAGGATAGACTTAGCCTAGGCGCAGACCATCGATTTTTCGTCGGCCGATAGTTTAGTCGGGCAGTTGATCAGTATGGGCATGTATGGAAGTGCGCACATTACACCGATTTGATTTGGCCGATTCTTCATACAATTTAAAATCGGGCACAACTATCGGCCAACTTAAAAAAAAAAGCATAATGATAAGTAAATCGAGGCAGGACAAACTTGACCTTCACTGGTTGGGGTTTTATTGGCGGTCAAGCTGTAGATCCTGGCTACACAGGAGTTGCAGTAGTGGAACGAGAGGTGGGAATAGTCCCGTAAGTAAATCGAGGCGACCAATAGTCCAACTTAACGGTGTCGGTATCAGACTGGATGGTTTGAAGTATTTTGGTGGATCCACTCACTACTAACACAAGCATATAATTAAAAATTAGCTTAACTGGAGGGGTTAACAGGAATATTAGTAATTTGTACACTACGAAATACTGAAAAAAAACAAAAGAAAAAAAAAAATACAAATCTAGTAAAGAAAAAGACAATGTTGTATAACAAAATTGACCTTCAAAATAGGTAAGTCGCAATTAACTAACGAAAATATTGAAACAATACTACACAAGCGTGACAATAGAAGAGGGTACGGTTGGAAAACGATTTTCGATGTATAAAAACATTCGGTTGTTTTAGTTTACGATGTCCGTGAAAGAGAAGAAACTTCCGTGGAAAGAAATATAACAATTCTTGGTTTTTAAAAGAGTTCTTGTTGCTTATAATATTTAGAAAAGATTGAGATAATATATTATGGTTTGTAATTTTGTGTTATGAAACATCAAACGACACTCAAGGATGTATAAAAAAATAATTAAGTGCCAAATATTGGTCTAAATTGAATAAAAAAATAAACATTTTAATTTTCAAAACACATATTTTATTCTTGAATGTGACGTAATAATTTTGAATTACTAAATAAGTCAGAACTTGTAACAACTATAATTAAGTTTTTTATCATTATAGTTTATGTATAATGTAAATAAACATTGTTTTACAATGATAACGCACTGAAACAATGATGTTCATTATGAATCGGATTTTTTTTTATCATTGGTGTATTAATCAAATCACCTAATTAGCGGTATTTTTCCATTTTTAATGACATTACAATATTCCTAGAAAACTATACTTCCTATTAATTTACATTCATAAGGTTTTTTTTTTGCTTAGCCCAATATTTGATTGGTAGAGTTTACATGTGGATTTATGCGTTTTGTAAACCTTAATTTTATTTGTGCCCTTATTGGCCCATTTATTGCCCCGAAGCAGTGATAGGGTTCACACAGGGACGTATAAAAGTACTTTTTAAAAGGCTACTAGCAAAAATAAATTGTTTTTTTTATGATGTATAATATGATAAGCATGTAAAGAATAGTATAGTTGTATAGATGTTCTGATCTATAAATAAACCCGGTAATCAATGAGATAAAACACCTGTGAATTATCGTACCTTTGGGCGATAATTATCTACTACTGCGCACAACTTGTCCTTCCCTATAACTGCGTAGTCAGTGAAGGGCTTAGCACCAAACATGTGTGTAGTATCGAAATACTATAATGGTTCTGTATAGTTTTCAAGTTTTTTAACAAAAAAAAGTAATTTAAACATAAGAAAAAGAAAGAAAGAAAAAACGAAATAAAAACTACATTTATTTTGTTAGTACTTTGTAAAAAAAAATAATAGACAGCTCTAGTTGTTATTGCAAATTAAAATACGAAAAAAATGGTTTAACAATGACTTCAGTACTGGTCCCCAAAAGTGTAATAATTTGATTTTGTAATTATAGTTTTGTTTATTAATTTTTATCGAGTATTATTAGCAATAATACTTTGCAAGGTCGCACTATATCGAGTTGAGGTATTCCTGCTGCGAACTATGTTGTCACAGTAAAAGGGAAAATAAATATTATTTATGTCTTCAAAATATTTTTGATTTTACCGTCCAAAGCATACATTTGAAAATACAGAAAAAAACCTTAAAAAAATCAATTAAAAGAAAATTGCGGCAAAAAATAGCAAATAATAAAAATAAAAGTGTCAAAAATCCTACAGCAAGGAAAGTAGGTGGCACTATATGCAGCAGGAGCTTGAAAATTCGTATTTATGATGCGTAGGCGCACGGTAAAAATGAAGCTGGTTTACTTTTCTATTTTACTGTGATGGTGGGCTTCGTCATTGACTATGACCGTGAGATAAAAAAAACTATACGTGATACGCAGTATCTGGAATATTTGGTGTGGACACACAAACGACACAAGAGATACTTTAACGTAGGTATGAAGATTGACAATTCAAAACCTAATTTTTTGTTTCTGTAATACAAGGCAGGTATTTGATCGCAATCGCACCGTGTTAATTGAGATGCAATCTAGGATGGTACATATCTGCCCTGTAAGTGCCTATTCAATCTCGCCTTGAAAAGGCCCGGATTAGTGTTCAGGAAAGACAGCAGCAGGCAGCGAATTCCAGTCCCTTTCGCATTATAAAAGAGTTATATTTATTTGAATCATATTTGACAAATATTTTGGCACTTATGACCGTCAAAATAATAATTATATGGTTTTTGAAATTTTGATTAAATTGTAGAGAAATAGGCCTTCAGTCATAGAAATAATAAATACACTTGAAAGGTCTCGAATATCAGCATGTACCTATATTGTTTACGAGTTGCACTGTCATTGATAACACGCCCCCCGGTAGTGCAGTTAAAGGACATTGTCAGAAACCGCCTAAAAAACCGCCCAAAAACATTAACCCATCATAATTATTTTCTATTTTTTTTAATACATTAAGCACCCTTTCATTCTAATGGACACTTAAGCATTGAAAAATTAAATTAATAAGTCTTTTAACGTTTATTCTATAATACTATTACAACTTCCGGACGTTTTGGTGCGTGGCATGGTCTAAAACCTATCAAGTTCCATAATTTTTGCCGATAAAATCTGTACGAGGCATTACCGTACTTTATTGCTGGGAGTCCATGTATAGTGATGTTCCTGCGGCCATCATAGACAATAAAATATCGATTTTGAAAATAAAATAAATCGATTAAACTGCTTTGAAGACTAGATTTGCGTTAAAAGCTAAAAAGATATTGACAGTTTGACACTATTACAAGAAGATATCTAAAGTGTCCAACTGGTCGAAGGTCGTAAATAAAATAAAAATAATTAGGACCATAAACTGATATTCATGGTATCATAACTGTAAAAGTGTCAGAATCCGATGTTGAATCCAATGCCGAGTTGTATTTCTAAAACTTGTTCTATTATTTTATACTATTTGGCTGCGACTCGGCGTGACGACAATACAAAACATTTTTCGCGAATCGGTGTTCATACATTCACACAATACATTAGACGCCATGTTGTCATAAACGACATATTATAAAATCGCTGTGATTTAATATTCTTAATCATTAATTTTATGGCAAGTGTCCATCAGGAATCATTGTTCTTACACACAGAATCGTATTATTTCGCTTTCGGGTAGTAATATGTCAAAATTGTTGGTTCTTTAGGCGAACAATGTATGGAGAACGAACATTGTCCTTTAACTTATCAAGGCGTCTAGACGATTCCATTAACTACTTAGTTTACATTTAATTAACTTTATTTAAAGCTGTCACAAATGACAGCCTTAGTAAATAAATTAACTCTGCTTCTGCTGATTTAACAAACCATACCTGTAAATAAATGGGCACTTTAACTGTTACTTTTTGTAACTATTACTACCGCCGTAACTCGCATAACTAATGACCGTTAAGCCAGAAATGTTCTCGTGTGGCGACTACGGGCCGTAAGATACGGTGTGAGCAGCCTTTCTACATGGTGGACCGACGATCCAGTGAAGATCGCTGAAAGCAGCTGGATGCGGGCAGCGCAAGACCGGTCTGTGGAAATCCATGGAGGAAATGGAGGAAACCATAACAAAGCAAAAACAGTTAAATTCATCGTCATATTTACTAAGTGCTTTTAAATTATATGCCTCAGCCTTTGGACATTTCAATTGCTTCCAATCATTCATAATTGTACGTTATTTTGTAAAGTACTAGACAAAACATCAAATAATGATGAATTGACTATTTTATTGGTTTGACATTTGAAGACAACATAATGGACGGTTAATGACAGGGTCTTTCCAAGGTCTTATGCCCGTTTTAACCATCAATCCCTAATTTTTAAGTGACCCCTATGGTAACAACATAACAGCATAGCTGGGCATTAACTCGTTAATCCGTTAATCGTTAATTAACGAAGTTAACATTTCTATTAACAGATTAACTTTTAAGTTAACTTTAAAAAATGTTAAAGGATTCGTTAACTTCCGTTAAATTATCCTAAGTCCGTTAATCGTTAATCCAGTACGTACTATTTACCAAAAAGATACAGCAGGCACTCTGAAAAACGCTAGAAAAACGCGTTCTGACAAGTACGTTCGGGCTTCCAGAACTTCCAGAACCCAAAAGAACAGTTTTTGTTACCAGATCACTAACGACACTTGTTAGTATGTGTGGGACAACTCTTGCAACTGAATTTAAGACCAGTTTTCCTCAACCGATTGAGCTAAAATTTGGTATACTTATGTAAGTACAATGACAATGCAATGTTATGGTACCATTGAGCTGGTCTGATGATGGAGTCATGAGGTGGCCATAGGAACTCCTAAATGAAACGGCGCCATCGCATCGAATTTGGGTTCGTTGGATTTATCTTTTCGAGCACTTTAGTACTAGATGATGTCCAGGGTCCTGATCATGGAGTCAGGAGGTGGCCATAGGAATTCCTAAACGAAACGGTGGAAACTTATCGAGTTTGGGTTTGCTGGATTTGTCTTTTCGAGCACTTTGGTGCTACTAAAAAGATACTACTAAAAAGTGTAAAATAAAAAATAATAATTGAAAAACTTTTTTAAAAACAAGCTTTTATTCTGAAATGCAGTTGTACTAAAACGAAAAAAATAATTGTACTTATGCAAGGTGCAAATAATTTCGAAAGCTTGTAGCGCAAACATAAAAGAGGAATAAATTCCATGCGCGATACAAACTTTCGAAGCTATTTGAACCTTGCATACAATTATTTTTTCGTTTTATTATCATGTGTTAACGTTTTAACGTTTAACGAAGTTATTTTTTTTATTAACGGTTTAACGATTAACGAAGTTAACTATTTGATTAACGGTGCCCAGCTGCGTCTTTCCATTCTATACATAGCCAGAACGCAAGGGTGTGAAACTAATCGAGTATAGTTTGGATATGACTTTTTTTACTAAGCTCCTCCAAACTATACACGACCAGTACGCATACGCTGCGTACTGCTCGCGTATACTTTGTAGTGACTTAGGTCAATTATCTTCCTCCAAAATATACATCGCCAGTACGCATACGGACTAATCATGTATGTATTGTAATAAGTGCGTGATTACAATTTATACGCGAGTAGTTGCATGCTAGTTATTTTGACTTATTGACCTCTCTTTCTATTACATACTAGCTTTCCGCCCACGGCTTCGCTCGCGTGGAATTTTGTCTGTTACAGAAAAACAATATCGCGCGCGTATTTGCTCACCGTTTAGACCTACCCTGGACTACGACAAACATTTTAAAATCAAAATCAGCTCAATCAGCCCAGCCGTTCTCGAGTTTTAATCAGACTAACGAACATCAATTCATTTTTATTTATATAGATAGATTAATTCATATCTGCGTGTCTACTTTAAACATTGAATCATCTTACGACACGTGTCATTGTTTTGATAAAGGATTTTTTGGTGTTTCTTATTCTGCCATAGAAAAGATATTTGTTTTGGGGCTGATATTTCACCAATTGTAGGTATGGAAATATGTCAAAATGATTTTGTTCTTGAGATAAAAGTTAATAAATAAAATAAATAATAAATAAATATCCTTAGACATTTTACACTGCGCTTCTAGTCCCAAACTAAGCAAAGCTTGTACTATGGGTACTAGACAACGGATATAAACATAATTAAATACTTTTTTTTGTAAATACATACTTATCATACATAGAAAACACCCAGTCCAATACAAACAAATATGTTCATGCACACAAATGTTTGTACTGTGCGGGAATCGAACCCGCTACCACTTCGAACCACTACACCAAACGGCCGACAATACAAACCTAGCATTTAAAGTCTCGCATAATATTGTATTTAATGCGCGTTGAACTTTCTTCTCTCACTCTCTCTCATATTAATTAAATTGTTATTTAATTTGAAATCTACCTAATCAATTTAATTTCAAAAACCACTTACAATAGTTTTAAAAATCTAGATTTATTATAGATTCAGTAAAATAATAATATTTTATGTAATAATATCAAATAAATGTAATTTTAAATATAGTTCCATATTTTACTGAATTTTACTAAATCAATATCAACTAAACACACTCTAGTCAAGTGTAAGTGGTGTAGTAGAAACTAATCGAGTATAGTTTGGAGATGACTTTTTTTACTAAGCTCCTCCAAACTATACACGATCAGTACGCAAAATTCGTGTATAGTTTGGAGTTACAGATTTACAAACAGGCACTCCGAAATATACACGAGCAGTTTCCTATGGGTGCGTTCTGGCCATGTATAGAACGGAAAGACGCTGCCCAGCTATGCATAACAGGAATTTTGTTTACATAGGGGTCACTTAAAAATTAGAGATTGATGTTGAAAACGGGCACTAGAAGACGCATTTTTTTATCTTATTCATAAACGCGCTTGAAGGCCAAAATCTACCCAATAAAAGAACAACCTAATATAAATACATAACGTATCAAAAGTATTTAAGTACTACCTAGGTATACTTCTGGTGAAGGTCGCGGGAGGTGCCTGGATGCGGGCGGCGTAGGACCGCTCGTTGTGGAATGGAAACCCTTGGTGGCCTTTGTCCAGCAGTGGACGTCATTTGGCTGAAACGAACGAACGAGCAAGGAGTTACAAAAAAGACAAAGTATCTTATGTTAAGCGAATTTATACGATGCGAATATTTTTTCTGGTAAACGCCAGTAGTTTAGTAATTAACACTGTCTAGCTAATTGGTTCCCAAACTTATTTGAGACGCGCCCCCTTTCGACCATTCAAAAAATTCCGCGCCCGCCCTCCTCCAGTCAAGCTTATTTATTGGTCGTATCGAGCAGTCTGGAATGCATTTTCAGCGGTCGCAGGTTTTTTATACTTAAGTACACAGATGGCCCGCGCCCCCCTTTAAAGGTCTTTGCGCCTCCCCTGGGCCCACTTTGGGGAAAAATATCATTATACATGTAGATACATTCTTAACGCGCGTAGCTGATATATAAATGACACTAATTGAATTCATGGGATCAAAGATCACATTTGCATTGCAAATAGATAAAGACAGGTTAGACAGGTCTTCTGCATATACTTTGTACGATAGATCGTTTCATAATGTAGCTATGCCTTCCTTAGTTTTCTTCAAAGTCAAAAATGTCTTCATTTGCCTCCATTTCAGCACTTCCTGGACAACGGCAAAGATCCTTAAGGAATTCCACAACGACCAGGTGTTTGCTTCACCACACCAGATCGTCGGTTCATCCAGTGAGGTTTTTTTTTAATAGTGACACCATCAGGGAAGATACAGGGCAAGAGCTTCCTCGTTGTGAATAAAAAAAAGAAAGAATGGCGTAGTAACAATAAAATAAGATCAATATTCGAAATTCTCAAACTTGCAGACTCTAAATATCATTCGATTCACACATCCAGACCTCATCGCCATGCACCTGTCAATCGATATTAATGAATATTCCATAGCTTATCGTGGTGACATCGGTTTGGCCTTCGATATCGTCACCAGACCGCGTCTCTATGGATACCATAACGCAAACAGAATACATCAAAGTGTAGGCATTGTATGACATGTGTGCTTGTGACTCAGCAGCTTTTGCAAAATAAGTACAAAGAAACATAGGGTTTTTAGAAATGTTTTGTCCATTTAAAAAGAGCTTATTATCTAGAACTAGCCTTTATAATGTTCGTAGGATTTTTGAAAAAGCTTTTCATGATTTTAAAAAGCTTAATGCTTTCACTTCACACCTTAATAAATTATTGTGGAATGCTTAGTCAGTCATAGTCGTAATTATTTATTTTTAGCAATTAGGTCTTAAAAACTCAAATATCTAGGGGGCCCGAATCCACACCGTAGATAGTATTAACTGCTAATTTTGATAATACCGTTAGCCAACTCCATTATCACTTAAAAGACCTGTTATTCCACCAAAATAATGGAAACCTAGTTCATTCAATTTTAACAAAACATCCGAATAAAGAGCACGCTCTCATATAAATAACAATAGTGTTTTCGTGTTTCAACGTGAAATCATCTATATCAAATCTAAAGAAAATAAACAATACCCCGTAATGATGATTCATTTTCTTCTAATTTACCTACTTTGGCTAAGAATCTTTTGAACTCTAGAAATTCATAAAAAAACATTATTAGTTAATACACTTACGCCCGTATTCACAAACATTACTATGAGGTCTCACAGTGCGCAGGGACGCACAGAGTGACACACGAACCAATCACAGAGCTCTATTCAACGCTGTGCATCCGATTTGTTGCTTCACTTAAGCAAGCATCGATTGTGAATGCGGGCGTAAGCTGTTTAAGGAGCATTTTAAAATGTCAACATAATTTATCCAGGTGTAAATCATCAGTTTTATTTCGATAACCCCGATTCGAACTATTTGGGGCACTGTACTTGTTGTGGTCCTTCGAGCCGGATCGATGTTGTATCCGACAAAAATACCCTCGCATCCATTTCCTGAGTTTTTTTTTCAAAGTATTTCAGAAGTAAAGCTCACTAAATGGGACATTGACTGGCCTGTAAAAACAAAAATGTTATAATCACCCTGAATAAGAATATAACAACATAATAGCATCTCATTAATAATGTATCACTCCAGACATGAATGGAAGATGTTTTACATTATGCGACTCGTAGTTCTTTTTCTCGATTATTATCCATTTATATGCTTACAATTAAAACGGTCAGCGAACCTAATGCATTATTGATAAAAGAAAACAACTATAACTTGCTCACACAACGGTAGCTTGATACATAACTGTGTGTGAACATGATTTAATTTTATGTAGGGGGGTACTCGTACAGCTTCAAATAGTACGGACACCCAAAGTAGCCAAAAAGTTCGCAACACATCTTTGTTACAATTGCAATAAGGTTTTGTTGTCAATTTTTTGGCCATTTTATTCATCATCATCATCATTTCAGCCACAGGACGTCGACTGCTGAATCGATCTGTCACAATCACCTTACACGCTCTACATTCTAGAAAGTTGCGAATATTAATTACTTTCTTCATAAATCATTTATTTATTTTTATTACAGTAGCTAGTAGCATAATTGCATGCATCGATCGATTAATTAATTTAATAAAAACTTAATCAGTGCAATAAAATATTCCACTGCGGACATTAAAACTGATTTATGTAACATCAATGTAGTACTCGATTGACAAAGTCACATAATCACATTGAGTTATAATGTACTACGTACTAGAGAAGACATGTCAACTAGACTGTTTCTGGCACGTAAATAGGTCCACGGACCGAAATTCAATTAGTATGTGCTCAGCGGTTGCTGTGACAACACGCTTGAGTGCAGTTTTGTTTTTTGAAATATGCCATCCTATAGACGAAAATACTGTTCAAATAACTCCAGATACATATTAAGTAAAAATCAAGGAATGACTTTTTACCATTAAGTTGTACATTTATGCACTTTAAAACACTAATTTAATTTTAATTTGTTAATTACAAGGCGTCACCGCGGCGGCAGCCATTTTACGAAAATTTCAAAGAATAAAAATCGCAGACTTGACACTGACGCATAAATTAGTATACGAAAGGAAGGTTAAATACAGCAATAAAAAGATTTTTTTAAAGATTATAAGCACTTTGTATTGCACAAATTACTAATAGTCCCGTCCAGCCCCTTGTGTTAAGCTAAATAAGCTTGGGTTACGGGTGGGCTCACACAATAGTCGTGCGGCATCATGGATCAAACTTGTTTGAATCTCACTGCTGTTGTTCGTATGCGACTGGTTAGTTAGTAAATCACCCTAATTATTGACACCTAGCTCACGAGATAGGCTAAAATTATAATAATTGTACAGTGTGTCTGGTCACCAGTGTCCGACCCGTTAGGGCGCAGTAATATGATCAATTTAATCGACAAATCCAGTATTAAAAAATTACAGCTATTTTAATTTTTTTAGTTTCTGAGTCCGGATGGATTCATTTATTTACCAAATCTACCGATGTACAGGACCTATGAGTATAAAAGTGATTCGTTCGACAGCTGAAAAAGTAAGCAATACGTTGTCATCAAAAGCTTCCATTTAAATTTCTTAGAAACACTTGGTAAAAAAAATGATGCTTCTTTTTAGATTTTTCAATGTTACAAAAAACTAGAAAGTTTTACATTTTTAGATGCACTAAGTCATTACCTAAAAACTGATATACCTTGGCTTTAAATCAACTAGTCTAGGTGCTAGCTACACAGGAGATGCAGCGGTGAAAAGGAGAGGTGGGAATAGTCCCGTAACTTCTACCTCACAGCTATTATACGTGTACTCAACCACTGAGATAGTTAACAATAGAGACAATAAAATAACTGAAAGTTTCTGACTTTCAGTTATTTTATTGGTTCTGGAGTGAAGGCGTGGGTCATCCCTAGCTTTGTTCCTACCGTGACGAGTGGGAATTTTTCTAAAATCTCAAGATGGACTGACTGAAGATAGCAGGAAGACGCTGGGTGCAGGCCACTATCAACTGGGCGATGTGGAAATCATTAGAGGAGGCCTTTGTTCAGCAGTGGACGTCCAGTAGCTAAAATGATGATGACGATGTTTCCTTACAGTATCCAATTCAATAGGCAGAAACTAAACGTAAACGAAGTGTCGCCTCTGTAATGGTATCATTATCTATAACTCATAATATTTCGTGCGCTGTTGGATGACAGTTTTCAACTAGAGATGGGCATTTTTTTTATCGAATCAGAAAATACCAGTTAACGATTCTCAAGGCGATTATCGATTACATTAGATTTTAATCGGGAAAAAAAATAATTCATGGCTTAAGCATCAGTATGAAGCCCATACGCACTTGTAGCACAAGTAACACAATTAGCCTCAGTCCCCTCAGTTGTGAATTCGGAATCGCCAGTTGTAATTTTAAAATCGCATCACAGAGTGAAGTAACTAACACCAAAAAACGGCAGAGCGAAGTGATTTCGAATGTTTCAACTGCTACGTTTTGTCACTTGTCTAGGAGGGCTAATTTTAGTCTACGGGAGGGGAGCTTAGATTACATTACAGGAAACGCACAATATAATAAAAGAAAATAATGTAAGTAGCTGAATCTTTTTGCTATTGAGCACCATGAAAATTTAACACAATTTAGCCGATTTGTTTATTTTCACAATCGTTTCACAATGTCTATGATGAGGCGACCGCAGGAACGTCACTATTCGTGCAATCCTACCAATGAAGTACGACATTTTCTGGTGCAGATTTTATCGCCATAAATTATGAAACTTGATAGTCATGGATTTGACTGACAGCTGTCCGTCAAATTCCCGCCCCGCACCCCGCACTGTACATATTTTGTTCGCGATGTCTGTTCTATACGTAGTAATATTACTTCAATGCATAATCACATTGTCACTTATCGGTAGGTCAACAGTGACTGACAGTCCTTCTTTATGCGACTACTATTAGTTGAACTATTTAATGTAAGGCTGCGAGTACATATACCATAGGTAAGTACGCTATCTTTTTGTAGGCTCATTATTTAGGAACACAAACTTCATAAAATGCCTTATCACTGCCAAATAATAAGAAAGTTAGAGGACGCCCACTGGCCACCTGACGGTCAACAGTGGACTTCGAGCGTGCCTAGACAAATATGTCGACAAACCAGGACAGATTGTCCTGGCGCCTCAGAACAACGAGAGCCGACCCAAATAATGGGAAACAGGGTAAAGATGAAGAGGACAAACTGCATAAAATATGCTAGCTCTATGCTTAATTTAAGTGGCTAAACTAGGTTTCCAGGATCTGGATTTTATGAAAATAATTGTTGACTTGACACCCACAGTCAATAAAAAAACTGGCAGACAGTGTTAAGTTAGTTTTTCTCGAAACGCTGGTAGCGCAAAAAATAGGCTCCTTCCTTAAGCTTAAGAACAAGATTGGCTATACATAAGGACTAATGCACACAAATAAAATTAAATAAACTAGACTTTATTTCATTTCGATTAGGAGATCTACTACTAGTTGTAGCAGGGCTATTATTCAGCAAAAAAGTACGATAAATACTGAAGACCACCTACTTAAGATAATCTTTACATGCATCTATCAAAAAATACATAAAACAGCAAGTGTAAATACAGCTTTGGACTCTGACCTTGCCGCGTTTGCGTCACTGCCCCATGCGGCGGCTATACTTATGTTATCTACCTCCTATCTACCATGGGACTGCAAGTCATCTCAATTAATAACCTTACCTATAACTACCTAGATACTACTACCTAGGTATAAATAATTACAAAATTTTTTTAATAAAAAGACTGCCCGCAGACTTTTTGTAGGCAGATACGTTTTTGTCGGGCTAGTGATCATTATGACATGAAAGGGCGCACATTACACCGATTTGGTATCGGTCGATTCCACATACAAATTAGATGCCGAAAAATCTCTAGTCTGCGGGGACTAACAGAATGAGGACTATCGTTTTAGCGCTCACCAGTTAGCGCCACTGTAGAGTAAGGTCGTGTCACTTGCTAGTAGCGAAGACAGTGGCGCCAACTTGTGAGCGCTAAAGTGGTAGGAGGACTATCGCATTTGCACTCATCAAGATGGCGCCACTGTAGAGTAAGGTCCTGTCAATCGCCAGGGGTGCCAACTGTTAAGTATAAAAACGATAGCCCTCATTAGTTTCTTCTACCGATTGACATTTAATCAGTGCTTCTCATCTCACTGCAGAAGTTTGTTTGTAACCCACAAGGAAACCTGGCGCGGTGCCAAGGGGACTACTCCAAAAACGTTATCCGAAGTTTCGAATGTTTCCATCCCTTTTACGCAAAGCCAGATGCCAGCAAGAGCGGCAGAGTCAGACTCGAAACTACATAAACGGCGTTCCGGAATAGCCCTACTGGTTAGGTAAGACCCAATCTAATCTAGAATCGTACTCTCGCCCTTTCGAAAAACAGTCTAGTTTTGTGAATAATAGGTTCTCCCTATCTGGATGATGTCATTGCAAGGGGATTAGGGATTTTGACACTAGTTGTAGTTAATTCAAAGTGTACTTACGCGTTCTCTTAATGCCAGGGTTGGTGGTTGGAACTTGGAATCTCGTTGGGGGTAAATTTAAGCTTAAATTTACCACTCGTCGACAGAATCAATGATATTTGTATTTTTTTTTATCCACAACGAGGAAGCTCTTGGCCCGTATCTCACCTGATGGTAAGTGATGATCTGATAGTTAGACGAATAATTTATTTATTATTTCGATAAAGTGTTGGGTTCGATTTCAAGATGGAGAACAAAGAGCTTTAAGTGTTTTTCCGGGTTTGGTTAGGACTTCCCTTCAAGGTTTGATAGATGCCCTCAAGGCTTGAATCAACCAGATTTTTTCATAACTTCCTCCGGCTCGTAATTGCCACTCGAGAACTTTTCTGCACCAAAGACCATACAACTGTCAGTGCGACTAAAGTAAAAAGATATACACCATGGACATATTGTGTGAGCTGTTAGCTACCAGCCAATAATATTTTTCGCAAAAATTCTCGCTTATACATACGCACCGGCTATATTTTTTCCTTGTCGCGACAAGGTCGTCCAAATAAGATCCTTAGAGAAATTAATGGCTGACACATTCCATGTCATCTGATACCATTAACCTTGAACCTGACGCCGGATTTATTTCTGGACGCTAAAAATAAGAAGCCAAGTGCGATTTTGAACAACTGCCGAGGGTTCCGCAGGACTGGCACTAAAAATACTTTATGTAGATTACTTTATAGATAACCGGTAAGGGGTTTATCTAAATTAAGATCGTCTGCGTGTGGGAGTCATATGAATAAGCTACCTACTTTGCATTCATGAAAAATACCGTACTCTCGACCGCACAATTCTGCGGTCTTTTTTTGTTAGACAACATCTACCAATAAAGGATTCTTATCAAGCTTTTTACTCTTACTCAAATTTGATTATAATAAAAATGAAATTCTTAAGTGCACTTTAGGACCTATAACATGATTTTACCTGTTTGTTACATTACATGTTATTCAAGCGAACGCGATAACGCTTTCGAGACCATGGGATAAGTTGCAAAAAATCATCAAGGAGGTGATTAAGGGCAGGAAAAATCGTATTACGCCGTCATTTCTCAAATTAGAGACATGAAAGTTTATAATTATGTTTTTAGTAAGATACAAAGAGGGCAATCGAAATCCACATGGGCGACCTTTGTACTTCAATATTAAAAAACTTGAAGACAAATAGTTTTATTTAGACCCAACGTTTATATTCCAACTTCTATTTCTTAGGTTGTCAGAATTCCGAGGATCGCGTATATTTAATAGTTTCCTAGACCAATTACAGATGATGTATTACGTAAAACGGGGTCATGGATGCATCGCTAGACGAGGGCGAGACGGAATTAGACGATATATTTTAGAATACTTTGTTTTTAGAGTGTAATGACTAGCCCAATGCTTGGTGACCCTGATTCTGTCAGTAAGTAGGTAAGTACTTCTTTATCCCTTGAAAATCATGGAGGTCTCTCAATTTATTCCTCTGAAATTTCCAGAAGGGCGTTGACTTTTTGTGTCCAGCACAAGTTTGTTAAGAAAACTGGAAAACGTGACTTTTATTCGGTCAAGTTCGGATTTATCTAGTCAACTGCTACCCTTAATATCAAAACTAAAGCACCTGCATTTCAAACAGCTTCCGAGGACTTTTAGACTCTTTCAAAGAGATTGGAGTCGGTCTTATAAACGCACGACTGACGCCCTGCTAAAAACATCTTATTTGGAAGAACTCACAGTTCAAAAGTTATTTAAACTGACCTACAAAACGGCTATTTATCTGACGAATATTCAATTGGTTGCAATTTCAGGAAACTAACTGATGGATGATGTAAACGTGCTCTCGAGTGTTGACGTGACTTGGCAAGCGTTTGGGAAGTGGGGTTGTCTCCCCAAAGGGGGTAGATCGATAATGTATGGGCAGCAGCTGTTAGATAACTACCGCAGGTGTAGTTCTGGAAGTGTATACTGACTGAATTTCTTGCGCTCCTTCTCAGCACTGGCCCATTTATTGTCCTGAAGCAGTGGTAGGCTTAAAGAAATACTGGGACGTGTAAAAGTATCATCACCATCATCATCATTACAGCCACAGGACGTCCACTGCTGAACATATGCCTCCCCCAATGATTTCCATAGGGGCCGTCCATAAATTACGTCATCGATTTTTTCAGATTTTAGACCCCCCCCCCCCCCTTTACCGTCATCCGCAGACCAACCCGCCCCCACCTAATTTAGAATGACGTAATATATGGACGGCCCCATATCGCCCGGTTGGTAGCGGCCTGCATCTAGCGCCTTCCTGCTACCTTTGTGAGGTCGTCGGTCTTAAAAGTCTATTTGCAGAGAATAAATGAATGACCTTTAAGACATTTTATGTTCGCCAATCTGCGATGCAAGATTCTTGCATCCTGGTGTCGAATTTCATGAGCCATAGGTTGGGATTTGGAAGGTTTAACGTGTACTTTCTTTCAGAATCAGTATAATTAAGATGAGCACGCTGAAATCGCTGAAAACCGGCCTGCGCATACGCAGAGGAAAGCAGCAATGGACAGATGTAAGCGCTGGTTTATACATTTGCAATATCAATGACTTAGACAAGTCATTGTGTGATAGTACAACAAACACACGTAGTACAATGAAAGTAAATTGTAATCCATTATACAATACAATAGTGCAGTCTCCGGCGGATGGACTGTTTTATAAACATCCATTCACGTTCCTTTGTACTATCCTTATTACAATACCACCTGATGCTACAACACTGTTATAATAAACGCAGACTCTTTCATACGCACGAGAAAATTGTCATTACAAGCTATTTAGCAGTTAAATTAAAGGCTAGTTTAGTTTCGATTCCTAAATAAAATCCATTTGTCGTTCCTTTTACCATAAAATAAAATAGGACTTTAACATTTTCAGGTTCACTGCTACGGGACTATTCCCAATTCTCGTTCCCACCGCTGGTGTAGCCAGGATCTACAGCTTGACCGCCAATAAAAACCCAACCAGTGAAGGTCAAGTTTGTCCCGGGGGAAAGTTAAACTGTCATTGGACCTACAACGAAACTAATCAGAAGAACATAGGAGGAGTTCGAACGGTCACTGCTAGCAGTGTTTGTTTTTTAAGATTAGTAGCTCGTTGTTTTTGGCGCCTAGAGCAACTATCCCTCTCTTTCTACCCTCTGAGAGATACATAACCTACGGATTTACGTACACATTAGAGTACAAATAGGAAACGATCTCTTTTACATATAAGTACATACGTGGTTTAAAGGCAGGAAAAACAAAAGAATAAACGGAACGAATTAAGAAATAAAAAATTGTCCTCATTGTCTATAACTTTAACCTCGCCAATGAGAAGTTACGACCAGTTGCGAAAGAAGCCCTTGCGCATAACATAATACGCTCTATTACCCCATATAACAAGCTAGTTTATGTGGACAAGTCAATGTGCCATAACAAATCGGATTATTCCAGCGTTAAACCACAATGGAAGTACACTCGCGAGAGTTCTTTTCGTATGATATTATGACCGATAGAAAAAACCCGTCCAACAAATTAGGAACATAAACGTTTCGTACCACTTTAATGGCGACGGGAAAGCGTAGTGGGGGCAGATCTCCCACTAGGTGGACCGACGATCTGGTGAAGATCGCGGGAAGCCCATACCATAGCCACGTACCATCCCTATATTGTTGACATTCCACCAGCTCGCACTAAGCGTTTCGATGACTCTTTTATAATGGGAACAGCTAGGGACTGGAATTCGTTGCCTGCTGCTGTCTTTCCCGAAGACTACAATCCGGGCCTTTTCAAGGCGAGAGTGAATAGGCACTTACAGGGCAGATATGTACCATCCTAGACTGCATCCCACTTAACATCAGGTGCGATTGTGGTCAAATACCTGCCTTGTTATGCATAAAAAAATAAAAAAAATGCGAGAAGGAATAGGCACTTACAGGGCAGATACCATCACTTACTTTGAAGACCGAAAATATAGCGAAGAGATAACTACACGAAAGCTCAGGTCAGGAATGTTAAATATTTTGCCCAGAGACTGTGTTTTAAAGTGCCCTACTGTGTCTTCCTTCAGTCATGGTCTGCTGATGGCGATCCTACCTGAGGTTGCGTCAGCAGAAGGTCGGTTCCGATCGAATCAATAAACAGTAATTAAGCTTTTTATGTCGCTTAAAGAACAACCAACGTTAGCTTGACAATAAGGCGTAGCGCGAATAATCTTGAGCGTACTGATTATGATACTAGTAGGTAAATAAGTAAATACTTTTAAAAAATCGAACTGCCTGGTGGGAATCAAAACCACGACCTTTCGCTTGCTGGGTGACTGCTCTTCCTTCTCGGTTACTTAGACACTGGATGAACCCATCAAAGTTTTCAATACACTGTTATAATTTTGTTTGTGATGTGATTTCATTAGCAAGCTAAAGTGGCAATGGGCAGGGCACATAGTACGCAAAACTGACGCCCGATGGTTCTGGAGTAGAGGCTGCGTACCGGAAAACGCAGCGTAGGACGTCCACCCACAAGGTGGACCGACGACATCATAAAGGTAGCAGGAAGGCGCTGGATTTGGGGGAGGCCTATGTTCAGCAGTGGACGTCCTATGGCTGAGATGATGATGATGTGATTATTTACGCTAAGAAATTTTAATAACAATACATATTCTAATTGGTATTAAGTTATGCCAAAAGTTGACAGGAAATTCCAATTAGATAGTCTGACTCATGGTCAGAACATCTGCCTGTATTTTTACATAAGTAATTTGGGTACTTATTATACTTTACTGACATTTATTTGGTACTACCTTACCTATTACTGCTAATTACATAATCTAAAGGGCAGTGTAACAATTTTATTGATGCTTTTATATTATTATTTCTAAATTAAAGTCACATTTATTATATGAAGTTGAAATTTTAATGACTGTTTTCTTTCAGCTTAGGGATATTTGATTAGTCTCACTTATTTTTATGAATAGTTTTAGGTAGCTTAATTAGATAAATGCCTTATTTTCTTTTGGTTAATTTAATGACAGTCTAGACATTTTAATTTGCTCTAGGACCAACTTTGCCTTTACTTGTTGGGTTTTTATTAGAAATCAAGTTGTAAAACCTGTCTGTACACATTAATTGCAGTGGTACAAATGAGATATAGAAATGATCCTGACATAACAATTGGCTAAGTGCTATTTTATTTATTAGGACAATATAAATATAAGGAAAATAATTATTATATGTAAAAATGCTATAATACTATTGATTATCAAAATAATATTATTTAAGTCCACTGGTTATTTCAATAAAATCTTCAATAGAATCTATGTAAGTATTTTTTTACATTTATTGAACATACACACTCACCCACAGGCTTTGCGTAATAAATTATACTGATATGTGTATAATGGTATTTGATGACTAGACTTGAAATTTGAATACAAATTGTATTTTTGCAAACAAGTAACAAAAGAAGAGAAATAAAAGGGTTCACAGTATGGCGTAAGTAGTGCTTGAAAAAGTGTATTATTGTAATTTTTATACGAGTTCATTATTCTTTATTTATTATGTAAATGAATTGAAAATTCATTTCAGCTGTATCATCTAAACGCCGCTTTATCTACTGAATAATTAATAACTACAATTTAGATATGTTTTTCTAGCTAGTTATTATGTTAAATAACTCTAGTAATATTGTGTAAGGCCACAATAAGAGCTATTATCGAACAAAACCACAAGTAACCTTCAGGCACGTGTACAACAGGCCAACTTTCCTCGAAAACCGACGGCGAACGCACGTCGCAAGAATTGTCATAACATGCACGATTATTGTGAGAAACCACCACCAAACAGGGTCCAGTTACATACAACAGCACCTAGTTTTAGAATAACAGCACACGTGCAGTATCAGATCGATAGAACAACTCCATGACTGCATAAATAAAACACTGCAGATGGGAACACCTCAGATCGATTCGCACACGTTTCCGTCTTTCCCATCTCTCTGTATGCCCTCATAATTGTTACGCAAGTCGACTGAACAGTAGTGAACGACACTGGCATAGAATTTCCCAGTTGCTGATACAGAAAAACAGTTTTACTCACCAAAATAAGCGATGGTAAATGAAACCGATGATACCCACTATAAGTTAGATCTATTACAATACACAATACACTAATCACACTACACCGATAAATAACTAGAACGAATAGTTATGAAATTATCTTAATTATAACTATGTCTCCTTTGTAATTCAGTAAAATAATCTTATTTTTTAATCGCGCAAAGTGCCACTGTTTCACTCGAACTTGAAAAAAGTACAGTCTCTGACATATCCGTCAGAGGCGCTAGCGTCGATTTTTGACATTTCCATGAAGCTACAGATAAAAATGGAGGGCAAAGTTGGGAACAAAACTTGAGTCAAATACCTACTTATATCTATCTCGCTCTCTGTGGCCCTACCTCTCTTTTTAGTGTGAACTGTAGTATTGCTATCTTCTTATTTAAATCTCCTTGTAAATTCTTCGAAATAGCCAATTCACTAACCAAATAAGAAGTTAAATAAATAAATAATTAATATTTGAAACTTAGATTACCTAGTTAAATAAAAAATCACAAAATTGTCGGCCATTTAGGCTTAATGTGTTGGCGAATCAGGGAATTACAATCCCAATTTCTGAGGTATCGGTAATGTGGCAACATCGGCCGAATCCGGCCCATCATGGCCTGTCCGTCTGTCCGTCTGTCCGTCTGTCACAGCCGATTTACTCGGAAACTATAAGTACTACAGTGATGAAATTTGATGGGAATATGTGTTGTATGAACCGCTACAAAATTATGACACTAAATAGTAAAAAAAAGAATTGGGGGTGGGGCCCCCCATACATGTAACTGAGGGATGAAAATTTTTTTTCGATGTACATACCCGTGTGGGGTATCAATGGAAAGGTCTTTTAAAATGATATAAAGTTTTCTAAAAAACATTTTTCTTAAAGTGAACGGTTTTTGAGATATCAGCTCTCAAAGTCGTAAAAAGTATGTCCCCCCCCCTCTATTTTTATAACTACGGGGTATAAAATTCTAAAAAAAATAGAGGTGATGCATGCTAATTAACTCTTTCAACGATTTTTGGTTTGATCAAAGTATCTCTTATAGTTTTTGAGATAGGTTGATTTAACTGTTGCTGCTACGGAACCCTTTGTGCGCGAGCCCGACTCGCACTTGGCCGGTTTTTTATCTTTAGCTTCATGGACATTTCACATCTGGGCAGTTGGTTCAGAAATTTGAGTCGTACCTACATGCAATGCATTATTAATTTGAATCACTAAAATTCAAATACTTTAGACTTAAATAATACATAATACCTATCTCTAATTTCCATCTACCTATTTTATTTATTAAAGTTATCGTTATAAATGTTTGTTTCTGATCAAGTACTTAAAGTGTCAATCAAATAAAAAAATAGATTAGAAATGTCCAATTATCGACATCTGCAGTTGGACAGTAATCGATAGATTTGAATTTTGAAATAGAACTGTGGTGGACTGCAGTGGACTGTATGCGTTTGTGTGTGTTCGAGAGCGCTGACCGGACGATGATGACTGCCGTTGAGAGCTTGCCCTTACTATGTCAGGCGTAGTAGGTGCTACTTGCAGGAATAAAACCACTATTTCACTTGCTGAGACTTCTCGCGTTTATTATTCGCTTCCTTTTCTCAGTTCTTGCTTCTTCAGATCACTTGTTACTTGGAGCACTTGTTCTCTGAACTGAACACAACATCAACAACATTAAATAAACTTAAACTTGTCTCCCGGTTTTTTTTTTTTTTTTGAAGGGACGCGCGCTGGTAGCTTGAGGAGCTTTTCCAGCTTCACCGGGCAGAGTGGCGAGTACAGAAGGTACTCTAGCCGTTGGCGATCGTCGGTCGCAGACCGACGTTCGCGATCGGGCCGTATCGAGCGCATAAGGCGCCCGATCAGTGGCGAATCCAACTAGAGGGTTGCCCACCGCGGTGTTGGACCCAAGTCCAGCCTACGGCGGGCTCACTCTAGTGGGCCCGATCGAGGGGACTACGGACGCGGCCTGAGGGCGCCACGGTAGGCTCGGACCTCGGCTCAGGCCGTGTCCGGGGGACGGATAGGGGGATAGGCTCGGACCTCGGCTCAGGCCGTGTCCGGGGGACGGATAGGGGTGTCTCCCGGAGCGGCTCGCTCTGTATTTATAGGGCCCCGGGCTATATCCATCCCTTTCTCTCCCGATATTCCTGTCTCTGTCTCTCATGTTCTGGACCATAGTTCTGGAATGTTCGAAGCGAGAGGTCCGATGTTGTTGCCGTCCCGTTTCTTTTTCTCTCGAATATTCCAGAAGTGTGTGGAAGAGTAATTGATGTGCAAGCGAGATGACAGATAATGTGAGAAAGAGATGTAATGTTATTTATCTCTAATCGACTCTAATTGGTTATTTTACAACATTATCTGACTTTTAATGTTGTTAATCGATTCTAATTAATAAGTTAGCGTATTTCCTTGGTCGACGTCGCTAACAAGAACTGTAAGAAGAAAAAGTAAAGGATTTTTTTCGTCATTTTCATTATTTATCTTCAGAGTAACAAAAGCTATAGTAGTCTAACTTAACCTTTGACGGTTATTAGAAACCACAAACTTGTTGAAGTACTTAATCATCATTAAGAAGCCGCTTGTCAGAATACTCTGTGCATTGCTTTAATGGCAATAAACATTTTTGGTTATGCTCGAAGTTACCCTGCGTGATCGTATCAGAAATGAGGAGATCAGCACTTCCACAGGAGAACCAAAGTGACTGACATAGCTCGCAGAGTTGCTAAAATGAAGTGGCAGTGGGCGTAGAGACGATGACCGTTGGGGCAGAAAAGTTCTCGAGTGGCGACCGTCGACCGCGGGCCGAAAGACGTAGCGTGAGCGGGCCTCCCACTAGGTGGACCGAGAATATGGTGAAGGTCGCGGGAAGAGCCTTGATGCGGGCAGTGCAGGACCGGTCATTATGGAAATCCCTGGGGGAGGCTTTTGTCCAGCAGTGGAAGTCATTTCGTCCCTCGCATGACTAACTATTCTATCTCAGTCTTTTGGCGATTTGATAGCTCAAGTCCTAACGGACTACAAATTTTTTCCTGCTTCCATTGTCTACGATTTTCTCTAACTCACGTATCTGTATGTACCTATTTTTCCTCCCACGAGGTCCGTAAAGTATAAACAGAAACTAAATTTTAAATGACCTTACTGAAAACCCGTGGTTTTGAGAAAGTGGCAAAACTGAGATAGGATAGTTAGTCATGCGAGGAACGATTTGGCTGAAACGAACGAAACATTTTTATTTTATTCAACCTTTACTTTTTATTGGTTTAATAAAATAAAAATGTTTCGTAGATACAAAAATAAAATGGTAAGGTATACATTGAGGTCCATTTATAAAATGCGAGAAAAATTCTACCAGTGAGAACAGTGATCCTAGATTCCTGTGTTAGTGCAAAATAATCATCGACGTTGATTTTTCGGGACATAACATACATCACTTCACTTGAATGAATTGAACTGTCAATGTCAAACTGATAATGAGTAATCAGAGGAATTTTGGTATTTTTACAGGAAAATCCCAAAAAATAATTCTGCACAAAAATAACAAAAGTAATTATAGCTGAAAACAGTAGTTGCCATGTCATAGTTCTAGATTTACTAAAGAAACTTCGATAGTTTTGAACAAACATGTACAAAAACATTGAATTGAGGAAGCTGCCTGCTGGGTCTCTAGTGAGGGTGACAGAGACGCTAGAGATCAACGATGCCTGGAAGAAGGTGATGAGCCGAATCCCCAAAAACTTGGACGATGATAAGTTTGAACCGAAATATAATAATGAACACGAGGAGTAAGTTTTGGCAAATTCAATAATAAAGTACATTAGCCAACATTGTACTGTCTGTATTATGTTTTCTTCCCAGCACTGGCCCATTTATTGTCCCGAAGCAGTGGTAGGGTTAATATTGGGACGTGTAAGTGCTTTTTAAAAGCCTATTTGCAAAAATAAATGAGTTAGAGTTTTTATATTCACAAATAGTTATTCAAATTAGCGACACTAATCCTAAAAGGGCTAAAGGACATTTATTCAAATCAAACATGTATGAATTTGTTGTTTTTCTACACTAAGGCCTCAAGCACTTGTTTTTGTCTCTTGATGTCTTTTTCAACCCAAAAACCCTTGAATTAATTTCTTGTATGTTTCAGAGCTATTGCTAGAGATGCTAAACACACAAATAGGTTCTGCGCAGAGATACTGTTCGATGAATGGGCTACGTCAGGCAAAGTACGACCAACTCTAGGCACGTTGCAAGATATAATAAAAAAAGCGGGCATTTTAAAAGCTGCTGACGAGATAGCACAGATGTTGCAAGGTATTAATAATTTTCTTTTTAACCGACTTAAAAAAAGAGGAGGTTCTTAATTTAAATTATTATTGAATGTGATTAACAAATTTTTTATGTTGATAAACACTGTATCCTGCAAATGTCAGCTAATCATAGTAATGTATCACTTTTGGCAATAGTAGATAAATAATAATCCAATCTTTGAACTAAATTAAGGTTTTTTTGTTTATTTTAGAAAACAAAGTATCTGATTATTTAAACCAAAGTTATATTTTGCATTACATAAATACATGATGATTGATAGTAACACTATAATATTACTATTATGTATGTATAAATTCTCTTATTATGTGTATATTTAAACTTTGCTTTTATCCTTTATAGAATCACCTGTTACAAGGCCTGATGAAGGTCCAGGAATGAAGATCAATACCAGCATAACTGAAATATTGAACGAGAGTAGAGCGCACAACAACGTCACAAAGTCCAAGAAGGACAAAACCGAGTCCACAGCTCAAATGAAATCATTAGACATCCCCAGCTTCTTCAAAAAGTTAAAGTCAAAATCGATAGGCAACAAGACAACTCAGCAAATGCAGTCCGAAGGGGAACATTACGCAATCTACAACAATGATAGCAGCTATTCTAACGAAGGCGTTCCCAATATTCCAAACCTAAGCAGACTGATCAAACCTGGAAACAGTCAGAAAAATACTATACCCTATCCAAGACAACTAATCAAGATTGATACCGATATCCTGCAGAACAAAACGCTTATTCAGTTCGATTATAACGAGTTGAAGGACATTACCTGTGGGTTTTCAAAAGACTTTATCCACGGCCCAACCGGTCCTACAGGAATGATTGGCAGCGGTGGGTTCGGTGACGTATATGCTGGCTGGCACAGACATCACGGTACACTTGCTGTGAAAAGGTTCAAGAACCTCGGTATGATGACAGAGAAGCCAGATTTTATGCTGCAAAGCTTTAATTCAGAAGTCAAGTTTCTTGCTCAGTTGCGGCATGACAATATAGTCCCTATTATTGGTTATAGCATACAAAAAGAAATGTCATCGTTTCCATCACTGTGTATTGTATGCCAGTACATAGATGGAGGTTCTTTAGAGCAAAACCTAGCAGCCAAAAGGCTGAGCGAGAAGCAGAGGTTAGAGATAATGCTAGGAACCGCTAGAGGGTTGAAATACATACATAACACGGAGATTTTGGATCCGGACAGCACAAGTGCGGACCCTGAAGCAAATAAGGTGCAGTTTATACATGGAGACGTGAAGACTGCGAATATTTTGCTGACAAGGGATTACAAACCTAAGGTGAGCATCATTCATTCTTGTTATTTTCCTCTGGTACTTGCATAGATGATATTTTAAAGTTTCAGTAAAGAATTAACCTGTTTATTCACCTCTAAATTGATCAAATCAAAAATTCAATCTTGACCAGTATTTTGGCACTTATTGCCTCATAAATTGGAGTTAACGTCAGAAACTCTTATAATTCCAGAAATTCTGGTATTTTAGCATAAAAACAAATAAAGGATAATGTATTTTATTTCTCCAACAAAAATTCATTGATTTCCAACTGCAAGTTTTTGTACAACTGTCTAAAATAAAAATATCTCTACATAATTTTAAATATTTTTCAGCTCTGCGACTTCGGTCTAGCGAAACCTTTCAAGACCACAGAGATCACGCAGTCACTGATCGGCACTAAGCCCTACATGTCCCCAGAACGCTTGCAAGGCACCGTCACCCAGAAAATGGACGTCTACAGCTTCGGAATCGTACTCTTGGAGCTACTAACCGGCCTCCAATGCGCCATCAAGTTCAAAAGCATACAACACTATATAAAAGAAAAAGCACCGAACGGTGATATTACAGAATTATTAGATACAGTGGCCCAACCTTGGTCGAAAGCGCAGGAAGTGTATGAGCTAGCTAAAAAGTGTCTCGTTGAAGATTATATTCTGAGGCACTCGATTGACCAAGTGTATGAAGAATTGATTAGGATAAATGAGGAGTATAAAGACGTGGTTGTGACGAATGATGCGGACAAGATGTGATGATCTACACGCTCGATAAATGAAAGATGAGTTCAATATAGTTAATTAGACAAGTCTGTAAAATTGTTAGTTGCTCTAAGTTATTTTTAGAAGGACAAGAAGGAATTTTGCAGAAAAAACGACGAAAACTACTTCGATTAGTGGCCAATGACCGCAAAAGTTATAAATGGTTTTAAAAAATGACAACTTTGAGAAATGATAATAATAATTTAATTTTTTGGGGTAGAAGAGGCCCGAAAAAATCATGAAACAACTGCATTTACTTAGCATTCCCTTAAATTACGTAAATTTAACGCCATCTAGTGGGACACACATTCAAGTTTATATCATCCGTGAACCCCTCGGTTCTGAATTAAGATTTTTTAGCCTTTTAACTTTAAAAAGTTTAAGTGAACTTTGAGAAAAGTCAGAAACTGGGAGAGACTTACACATTTTAAGAATAAAATCAAAAGTAAATAGGAAAGATAGATTTATTTGATAGGTAAAAAAATGAAAAATGTACGTATTTACTTGTTCGTTCGATCGTTTCAGCCAAATGAAGTCCACTGCTGGACAAAGGCCTCCTCCAAGGCCTTTGTCCATTTACTTGTTAGATCAAGATAAATATAGAAATATATTTTTATATTATTATTACGATAGAATATTTTTATTATTAAGTTTATATTTTTATATTATTATTACGGTAGAATATTTTTATTATTAAGTTTTTCGATAAGTTATTAAGTGTTAAAAATATTTCTACATGTTTTATGTATGTAAAAAAATAATGTGCTTCCAAATACAAATAACTTCAGTAAAACTTAAGTTTAAGGGAAAGAGATTACCTAAAGTGCCTATCTATACATTTTTAAACAATTAAGTGTATTGTAGAATTGTGTTTCATGGCCAACCATGAAAAAAAAATGTTGGTATGTGTTACCTATGATGTATGTTATATAAATATTATTTTTGTCCGTTTATTAAAGTGGATTATTGTAATTATATTGTTTTATTTTGATTTTGTTTGTAAAACCAGATTTGTAATAAACGCTAGCATCCACTGGTATCAGTCATATAAATCTACCTATTGGGTTATCTATATTTCGGGATTACAATTATTACAAATTGTGTTTTTAAATGTGAAAGTTTAATAAAATTAAAATTACAATACAATTGATTATTGAAATCATCTGCACATCACTAACGTCAAATAGTGTTGTTAAATAATCGATTAAATCCCTGCCCAATTGAATAGTTTGGTGAGGCTATTAAAACTATCGATAATTAATCGATTATAAAGTTATATTCGTAATCTCTGCTATCGCGTTGTTAAAAAGGGTGTTTTTTTTAGAGGTATACAACTTTAAATTGCTTACACTGTTTCCAGTGATAGTTAATATTTTGATAGTTGGTGGTACATTTCTAGACAGTATGTTTTGACATTTCATAATTAAACAGAATTATTTTAGAACAACGCTTGCAAATTGTGCAAAAATGTATTTTGAAAATCATGGTTCAGTTGTCATTAAAATTTATTATCGAATGAGTCGCTTCTCAAACTAAATTTTAAATAAACAACTTGAAAAAATCGAACTGCCTAAGGCGGTTCAGTTTTTCATACAAACGCCCATATTACGGTCGACGTAATTTTCGATACTTTTTATTCCTTAGATGAATGATATTGACGTGGCAGAGCTGTGGTTTCAACAAGGTGGTGTAACCATCCAACCAGCACGTGTATAGGTACAACCATCGAATCATTCGTGGAGCGCATAATTTCACGTAATGGACCTTTGAATTTTCCTCCACAATCAGGTGATCTCACACCTATGGATTTTCTTTGGGGATATGTGAAGTCTACTTCTACGCAGATAAACTACAGAAATCAATTCCAACATTATTGCCGATGTATGGCCCCAGTTGCTCGAAAAATAAATTGAAAATTAGACACCTGAACACCTCGATTAAGCTACATTTGAACCAAGGGTGCCACCCTTAGGCTCGAAATCATTTGAAGCATAAATGTCATAAGAATACCTTTAAACAATACCAATACCATTTTTTTTTCGTGTCAAACCCTTTATTAATCGATAATTTATAATAATCGATATGCTATTGGTTTATATTTATATGCTCAGCTCAGCACTACACTACAACTGTCAAAACTGCATTGTTGTGTGTTGTGTTTACTTTACTTCTCAAACTGAAGCCGTGGTATTTTCTCTCTAAAATCGAGGTTTTTATAAAGTTATAACAAAAGTAATCATGATAGCAGGAGCGCGGATGGCCCGCTTAGCTCGTGAAGTGAAGAACTTTGAAACTAAGCCGCCGTGGGGCATATCTTGCCATCCAGAGAAGCCAGACAGCTATGACGTGCTTACAGTCACTTTGCTCGGTCCTAAAGGGTCTCCGTACGAGAAAGGAAGGTTTAAACTGACCATTACCATCCCTGAAAGGTATCCCTTCGAGCCGCCACTGTTAAAATTCAATACACCAGTTTACCATCCGAATATTGATAAAGGTACGTTTGTATGTAAATACTTGGTACATTGCAAATAAAAGTTGTTGTAGTCTTTAAACGTCCGTACATAGATGAATAGTGTTAATTTTGAGTTAAATGTACTTTTAGTTAAACATATCAGTTACAGTACTAAATTTTAAGACTAAATTATTTTAGTTTTTGTGGTATTATTTGATTCTTTGTTTTATAGGTGGCCGTATTTGCATGGACATGCTCAAAATGCCTCCGAAAGGCGGCTGGCTCCCGACAATCACTTTGGAGACCCTCCTGGTCTCTCTGCAGACGTTGCTTGCGAACCCCAACCCCGACGATCCACTTATGATGGACGTAGCCAACGAGTACAAGTATGACATTGAGACGTTTTTGGAGAACGCTAAAAAGCATACTGAGAAGCATGCAGTAGGCACTGTTAAGTTTAATTAAGAAATTGTTGTGGAAGATATTATTATCATCTCAGGAAGTTTTTTATTACACGTAATGCATCATCTGACAGAAAGTTCGTAACCGGAAATTACTCACAATATACCTAAAAATAGATTGAAGTTTGTGTTAATTACTCCTATTAATGATTACACTAGAGTTTTGTATTACGTTTCATAATAATGTATGTACAAGGTAGTTAACTTGGTCCCAATAGTAAAGATAAATAATTTACTTACTTTATCATAAAACGTTAAACAAAACCCATATTGTTTGTTTTAGCTGATTGACTTTCTGTCAAATGATTATTATTCCATTTGCTTAGTTATAAAAAAAGAGACAAGAATCTATAAAATTTATCTATGTTTAGCAAAACAAGCAAATATCTAAAATTATATTAGATAAGTTTGGTGTTTTTTTGAAATTCTGAGAGATGATTTTATTGTTAAGAATAAAATGTGATCAATAAGTTGAAATTATAAAAGTATGTAAGAAAAAGAAGTTGTTTGTAAGCATATTTGTATTTTTATAAGTTAAGACAATAATAATGGTAACACAAGTTATTTTGTTGTATTGCTTTTGGATTACTTTTTAAATGTAATCCATGGAACCCCAAATAATCCTAAATGACACTTGTAGCAAGTTATTTCTTTATCGGAATGTTTCAATTTTCAGTAACAAGTAAGTTTGTAACTTGAATAATGAGAATCCATTAAATATAATACTTTTCTATACCATGCATAGTAACTTTCCTTAGTCCTAAATTAGGCTTTTCACTGGCAATGATTAGCATACAATCTTCAGAATAATACTTGTTTGATACCAAGTTTTTAAATTGTAGTCTTCAGCCTGTGTCAGTGCTGCTATCGTCACCAGAACTTGCACTTTCTGTTTCTGAAGAACTACTATTTCTTTTCGTTTTTTTAACATTATCTGGTTTAATTTCTGCATTGGAAACACTGGGACCATCTTGAGTACTGCTATTATTGTTGCTTGCGTCAGTTTGTGGCTTGATGACTTTCTTTTTTTTCTTATCGTCACTAGTGGTAGGTTTCAAAGTCTCTGTGGAGACAGTAGCGACCATCTTGGACTCTATCCTGGTCTCTGAAGGCTTGAAATCATCTTCTTCTTCTTCGTCCAGAGGTTTTCTGCTGGCTATTGATGCTGCTACTGCAGATTTGTATGCTTCAGGGTATTGAGTACTGAAAACATTACAAAATATGACATTACTTTCTATACTGCAAGTATAAACAAATTTATACCTATTTCTATTGATCACAGAGTGAAAAATCTAATCTATCTGGCAGTAACTAGATAAATATGTATTCTAGTGCTAAAAATGTAAAAGAAATACCTTAGTTTAGTTTTAATAGCCCTTATTTTCTTGAATATAAACTCAAGATCCTTTCTCATCTCCATTAGGAGTTGTGTGTGCTTCTTGAATTCAACGGAAGCAGCACGCAGACGGCTGGCAGACAGCTGGTTGCAGTTTGTTAGCATTTCTGTGGTTTTCTCGAAGCGTTGTAGCCTGGAACATAGTTGGTAGATAATAAACAACTGCATCTTAATGACATGTAGGTATAAATACATACTTTTTTCACTACTGTTTACTGTATAAATTTGTGAAGAAAGAAACCAGTATTATATTATAAGTAAGAGGTTTTTTAGGAAATTTAGCATTTTACCCTTACACTAAATTACCTATATTAGTGATTTTATATAGAAAATAAGACTAATAATAACGAAAACTTACATGTTTTTCTGTGCCCGTATAATGGTTTCTACGTCTGTCTGGTCGACCATTCCCGCCAAACCTTGCACGAAAACCTCCGGGGCCGAGTAGTTTTGGAAGCATTCTATCGAAAAATCACTCTCTGGGGTCTCATTTGCCATTTTTGTTGAAATTTTTTAGGTCTTTGATCGATACATTAGTTCGCTGCTGTAGGGTTTAATTTATCAGTCTACAGGATTTTCACAGGTGCCGATTGAAAATATCTTGAAATTTCTAAGCGCTTTTGGCTCAAAATAACCAGATTTTATGGTAATTAAAGGAAAATAAAATACCAAGAAATAGAAGGTAGGATTCATTGAAAATTAATACCTGTCAAAAACAACACATCAGTCAATATGTCAAAGTGACTTTAGCTTCGTGTTTACGAAGCTAATTCTTTGTATTCAGTTTCGTTTTTTGAGAATATTTTTTTTAGGCTGGCTTCCAGTGTTGCCAGTCGGGTCTAGTCAGAAATTACCAGAAATATAAAAAAAGTAACCTTTTTGAATCAAAAGTNTTAAAAAAAAAGAAATCTGGGGGGGGGGGGGGGGGGGGGGTGCGGAGCGATGATTGTGTAAGGTTGTTCATGGATGGAAAATGAATACATCTAAATTCGAAAAGTGACCAGTCGTATAAAACGTTTCATGGATTTGCGTTTTATTATCGAAAAACATTCGCTAAAACTCGTTTTTTTTAACAAATAATAAATCAAATTCAAGTTTAAATGCACTTTATGACATAATTTTTAAATTGTCACTATTAATATTTTTTACTGAATAACCTGTAAAGTTAATTCTACAATTTCTAAAAAATCACCTAAAAGTAACCTTTTCATTAGTGTAACCTAAAAGTAACCACAGCAGTTCAAAAGTAACCTAAAAGGTTACAAAAGTAACCTTCTGGCAACACTGCTGGCTTCACACATAGAGTCCAAAAACGCTTTGTTAAGCGTGTGGAATGTGGATCGAGTAAATAATATTGGCACCATGTGGGACATCCTCATGTTGGCTCTGACGGGACAGGATTATGATACGAGTGTGTTGTGAATCAACGTGTGTACGCCTTACAAAATTAGCTGGTCAACGATATTGGTACGAGCATCCTGCCCCCGATAGTTGAAAAGGCGCATCTATCACTTTTTTCGATTACGAGTTAAACTCAAGAACAGCTAAGAATTAGCCATTTACATTTTTTGCGACTTTTTCTGTCCCCGATCTGAATTGGTGTTAGCCTAGGCGCAGACCATCGATTTTTCGTCGGCCAATAGTTTAGTCGGGCAGTTGATCAGTAAGGGCATGTTTGGCTGATTCTTCATACAAATTAAAATCGGGCCCAATTATCGGCCAACTAAAAATCGATGGTCTGCGCCTAGTCTTAGACGTGTCCTTTCAACTATATCTTGCTTGGGCAGCGTTGGCGGTAACGTGTGGTGCCGGTGTTAAAAATAAGTAGAATAAAAGAAACTAATAATTTAAAGTGAAAACGTTTATTTTAAACCATTATTCCACCTAAGGATTGACTTGACCCAAACCTTGAACTTGTAGTTGGAAGGGTACGCCGTATTCGTTCACGTTCTTTTGAACATTTCTTCTCCAAACGTTGGATTTATTCAGTTTTGACCTCTTTAACCTTTGTTTGTTTGTTAAAGGAAACATGCGCTTGCTTCTCAGATCCTGCCTTGAAACCTCTATTGCATTGTATACCCATCTTGGAACGTACACGTTGTTATTATTCTCATTATGAAAGAGTACTTCAGACTTCATACCGTCTCCCAAAACGATGTCCGTAACCTTCCTCTCTACTTCCCTGAGATTTGCTTCAGCGCCAAGTCTCTGCACTTCTGCCCTCACTTTCTGCAGCTGATACTGCTGTTTTGTAGAAAGATCCGACAAATCCTTCTTCCCTCTGCTATTCCTAACAAAATTCAGCGCATTCCCGATTACCTGCCTCTTCCTGGTTTCGAAAAACTCTGCCAGATCATTAGGTCTAATGGGATCATTTTTCTTGACTTTATTTTTGGTACTAGAGAGAAGTTCGTTGACGACCCGCGTGACTACGTCATCGTCATCCCTCGCTCTATTCAAATTAAGAACAACCGCGTCTAAATCTTTCTTATCTTCTTTTTCATCCGCAGATCTCGTGTCTCTATAAAAATAATCTGTATCTACCCGGTCCTGGTTCTGTTTGGATTTCTTCAAATTACCATTTAACGTGCCAAGGAGGCCTTTGAAATCGGAGATATCGACGACTATGGCGTCTAGGTCATCGTTGATTTTGTATTTGGTTCCAAACTGTTCGATTTGGGATTGTATGTTGGATTCTTTTGAGCGTTTCCCGCATCTGCCGTTTCGACATAGCGATTGGTCATCGTCTCTGTTTTCGGTTCTAGTTCGACCTCTGCAACCGCATCGCCCGTATTGGTCGCATCTCTCGGCACACCTCAACGGGTCTTTGTCTAATTCCTGTTCTAATTCATCCAGGATTTGCTGTACTTCGCTAATGTCTTCGCGATCATCTTGGCGATCTTCCTCGCGTTCCTCGCATCGGTCTCCCCTGCAGCCACAGCGGCCAGTTTTGCATATTCTGTCTTGTCCGACCCCTGTTCTCTGATCTTTCTTTTCTGCGTTGTTTTTTAAGAAAAGATTCAGAGTGTGTACATTTAGAAGACTGGCTAAATCGTTTCGTGCTTTTCCTAAATATGGTTTGTCCTGGCTGGGATATGCGTTCGTTTTGAGATGATTCACCAAGTTCTGGAAGCCATCGTCATTTAGACTATTGGTTTCTTCGTCACTCACGAGTCTTCTCTGAAGAGTGGAAGCCACAGCAGCAAGCAGAACTAGGAGTTGACACAATTTAGAAGACATTTTATTTTTGATTTTTTTAACTTGCCCACATAATTTAACAGTTCGAAATGGTTATAAGAAATGAAAAGTAATGATTGAATTTATCTTAGATATAAGTTTTCTTAATTAACCGTGATATTGGATTGAGTAATCGTAATCTTTAAAAACTTTAATTAAAAATCCCCCGTAAATTATAATTTCTTCTTATGACGTTCAGAAACTCGCACTTGAATGCAGTTTTGTAGAATTTAGTCGTTGTATCGATGGTCATTGTTTTAGGCTAAGTTTTTAGGACCCTGTTACAATATGCTTTTAAAATATTAGGTCCACTTAATAGGTAGGTATTTATCGCGTGAAATTGTAAGTTCGCGCCAATATACCATGGCAACTCAGTATATGAATCGTGTGAAACAGGGATTAATTAATCTGCCTCAGTGTCTAGATTGCTATAGTCGATGTCTGCCCCTAAGAGCCATCTCTTAGGGGCATAACTTAAATGGTGGTTTAAACTTAGGTCTAACTACTCTTTAATCTTTACAAGACAATAGTTTTCACTTGAAAAGATACAAGTGAAATAAAATACCTTTCGCATGACTTTACCACAGTTAAAACATTATTAATACATCGGTTTACCCTGTCAAAATTTGAAGAGCCGCCTATCATAAATCAGTGTTGTGTGTAATTTCTGCAAAGTCAGTCTATTCTAAACAATTAATAAAAAAGTTAATTAATTATAATGTTGCGTAACGTAACATGGTTATTATGTGTCTACTAGCGACCTGCCCCGGCTTCGCACGGGTGCTACATAGTTTAATGTTCCTCTTGAATCACTCTATTTATTAAAAAGAACGGCATCAAAATCCGTTGCATCGTTTTAAAGATCATGGGGATTGACAACGGAAAGTGACTTTGTTTTATACTATGTAGTGATTAATAAATGAAACAGATTTAGCTAATGCTTAATTTATTTCTAAACCACAAGAGGCGCTTGCAAGTAACCCTCTATAGTCATTTCGACAGGCACAGCGTAATGCATCATCACCTCTTTCTCAGGATCTGGCAGCAGTTCTGTGTTGCCATTTTCATAAACCTGCACATCTGTGGGCAACACATATTTTTCCTTTTTGATTTTTGGAACGACTCCGTTACTCCTTCTCCATGCGTGGACATCTTCATGCAATTTCTCTATCAACCTCCTTGCTTTCCTGCTATTTGTAGTCAAAAGTTTCTTTAGATTCTTGTGGTAGTCGGCTACTGTTCCACCACGCTTAGACTTATCAGCAGACGAAGCAAAATCTTCAACTACTCCGTTGGGATAAATAATTTTCACACCTCCACCTTTTTTGGCGTTTCCTTGTCGCCTAAAATACTCATCTTCTTCTCTATTGTAAGTGTACCGGTCGTATACTTTGTTCTGCTGTTGAACGAAGGAGGTCAAATCGAATCTGTCGTTCTCTTCTCCAAATGCGACGTCTGGTTTCATCTCCATGTCAGCCACGAATTGGCAGAGGATTGGGGGAAGTAGTGCGCTGAAAATCAGGTAAATCATGGTCTGAAACAAAAGGGCACAGGTAAAAGCATGACTAAATTTAATAGTGCTTTGCTCGGAGTTTTCCTGCCTGATCGAATTAGAAATGATGAGATCCGCAGAAAACACAAAGTGCAGGTGCAGAGCCTGCAGAATTGCTAAAATCAAGTGGCAGTGGGCGGGGCACATATCTCGTAGAGCTTATGGTCGTTGGAGAAAAGTTCTAGAGTGGCGACCACGGGCTGGAAGACGTAGTGTGGGCAGGCCCAACTATGTGGACCAACGGTCTTCTGAGGGTCATGGGAGGTGCTTGGATGCGGGCAGCGCGAAAGTGAGTAATCAAAACTGCTATTAAGTGAAATTTAATAAGCACAAAATGTTACAATAAACTATTAAGAAAACATATCATACCTCTTGATAAATTTTCACAGCATACCTATAGGTAGGTAAAAAAAGCAAAACTATTATTTTTTCTAGACAATTTTCTTCATGAAATGATGAACACGCTCTCACTGACACAAATTACAATCAATGAAGCAGTTCTTGTAGTTTTATTAAAAGAAAGTTTACACAGACTATCCGGGACCGGAGTAAACAACGTCAAAGAATGAAAAAAATAAAACCAAATAGGATTCAAAGGATTGGAATTGTGTAATATGTGATTAATTATGCTTGTAGTCATGTTATTTCAACATAAGGACGTCCATTGCTGAGTAAAGGCCTTCGTCAAGGATTTCCACAAAGACCGGTCCTGCGGTGCCCGCGACCTTTATTATATCGTCAGTCCACCTAGTGGCATGGCTGTCCACACCGTCTCTTCCAGTCCGTAGTCGTCACTCGATTATTCGAGAACTTTTCCATCCCATACGGCCATCAATTCTACGAGTTATGTGATGACTTGAGTATGTTAATTCTACTTAGCAAATATTCTTTAATCGTATCGCTGTGGGGGCAAACCTCCCGCTAGGTGGGCCAAACGATCTGGTGAAGGTCGCGGGAAGTACATGAATGCGGGTAACGCAGGACCGATCCTTGTGGAAAACCTTGGGGGAGGCCATTGTCCAGCAGTGGACGTCATTTGGCTGAATAGAACGAAGATTTCAATGGTATGTAATGTATATTCTACAGAATTACAGATTAACTGCGTTTCAATCTTACCTCTTGCACTTGAAAAAAAAAGACGCATCAAAATTAAGACTTTTTCCCAACCATTCGCACTCAATAATAGCTCTTACTATTATATTGTGAAGGAACAGAATACCGCTGGAAAGAAACATTCAGTAGCTACGTAACACTGATTTTATGCCGCAATTTTATGAAAGGTAGGTAAGTTTAATTAATTTTAAAGTTAATCAACTCGTAACTTCTGATTCAGGGCCGGATTTTACAGGCGTGTCAGTATCAGCACAGCTTGTTATTTCAACACAGGAAATATTTTAGACGCAAAAGTATAGTTACGGTCATTCTCCGGATCTGGATTATTTTGTTGATTACCCCGACCTTTTTTATTTTTGAATTTAGAGTAAGTTTAGGTAAAACATTTCAAAATAGACATTATTACAAGCATATTTTTTATATTGGCCCATCTGTAGCAAGCAGGAATAAAAAGTTAAGCGACATCAAAATTTTCATGGTCGGGGTAATCAAAGTTGGGGGTCAGAGTAATCAAAAATAAAACAAAATATTTTATTTTCTAAGGTTTTTTTTAAGTTATGGTAAAATAAATGTTATTGTAACTAGCCATTTGTTATTTTGATGTATAAACGACAATATTGTAAAGTTTCAACAAAATCTGTTAAGTAGTTGTTGCGTAAAAGAGTAAAAAACATACATATACATTATACATATAATATTAGTGACTCAATGTCCTATGTCTCCTTTATGGGACAGAAGGCGTCCACAACAGTCCTCCATCGCATTCGGTCTTGAGCTTCGTGTTTGATCTCGCTCCAAGTCTTAACAGTGCGCCGCTATGTTTTTTTGGCGCGACCACGTTTGCATTTTCCCTGGGGGTTCCAATCTAGAGCCTGCTTGGGGATGTGATCGGGGTCCCTTCGGAGAGTGTGGCCGATCCAGTTCCACTTGCAGCGTTTATTCTGCTGAAATATCGGTATTTCGTGGCAGCGTTCCAAAAGTTCGTCGTTTGAAGATTTTGGAGAATTCGGTGAAGACAGCAGCTGAAGAAGATCTGCAGCTGGTGCGAGATAACCTTAGTGACCTTCCACGTTTCACGCTCATAGAGCAGAACTGGTTTGACGTTGGACTCGAATATTTTGATCTTACTTGGGTCAATTTCCGTGACTGCCATACGGCTCGAAGTTGTGCAAAGGTAGCTCTGGCCTTGGCAATGCGCGAAGTGATGTCCTCTTCGGTACCTCCAGGCTCTGAAACGATGCTCCCGAGGTAAGTGAAATTGTGGACTCGTTGGACATCCTCTGCACCAACGGTGTGCAATTCCTCACTCCAGATCGCATCTCTTGGGTCTTCCGGTACTGATACCCTTGCTTTACCCTTTTTTCGGCACAATAATTAGAAGCCCCTTATGCCAGTCGTCTGGGAGTTCCTCTTCCATCCAGATGTTTTCGAAGACAGGTGTCAGGACGTTAACGGCGGAGTTTACATCGGCTTACAGCATTTCAGCGGTGATAAGGTCGAGTCCAGGGGTCTTGCCAATTTTGAGGGATAATATTATGTATTAATAGGAGATAGGATTTCATTTTAGTAAAGGGTAATTTTGCTTATTAAACGTTATTTAGTTAATCATTCATTAGTAAAATTACAGTATTATTGATTACTCGGTGACAAAAGTCGGGGTAATCAAGGTCGGGGTAGTCAAAAAATTAAGGTTTATCCTGAGCCCTGCCCAATCTGTAAGTTGAATCCCATATGTTTTAATACACAAAAATGCGGTTACATGGACCATTATTCCTGTACATTCTCAAGAACTTTCCATGTAAAGAAACCTAAAAAAACAGGATAGAGTAAATCAATCGTGCACTGAACCAAGGTCGGGGTAATCATATTCTTATCTCGATAACTCCGAAATCCTGCGACGAGTTGCATTACCGATCACCTCGGCACGCAGGCCACCACTAAAGGTTCACGGGGGAGGATAGAGCTCGTTTCTAAATTGCGTAGCTAGGGACGTAGGCGCACATTAGTGACGTGTCGGGGTAATCACGGTTAACGCCCGGACACAACTTCAAATAGTTATTTTACAAAACCTTTTAGTCATATAGTTACATCGTATTTAATTTATCAATGTTTATTTAATCAGTAATCGATTACATAAGCATTGAAAGCTGTAATAATAACGGATTAATTTATACGAGCAAATTTGTTCTGAAATCGGGAGCGCGGACACGTCGTGGTAATCAATTTTTGACGACTTACGATTTTTTTTAAATTACTTAATTAACTATTATTAACTATCTCTGTGGTTTAACAACAAGAACCAAAGTTATACTATTAGATAAAAATATTTGTTACTAAAATATTATGATATTCGGGTACTTTTTGGCCCCGGACACGTGATTTTCTTGGCCGGTGGAATGACCCAGTAAGTAGATAGGTAATTAATATTTTAAAAATTATTTTAACTAGCTCGGAGTAAATTCTTTGTCTGTGGCGGAGGCATCTTTCATCTGAAAATAGGATTCTAAAAACTAGCAGAATTATATTCAGAAGGTCCATGAATGGTCTTCCTAATCTACATTTAAAGATACGAAAGTAGCTCTGTCTGTTTGTTACGTACAATGGGCCACAGTTGATCACAGTTCCAGCTACCCATTTCCATTTTTTCTCTCGCTCTCATCAAAAGGTAATTCTTGACCGAAAATGGATTGCTGGAACCATAGTACGTGTTCACGCATTCATTATTTCATTTTGAATGATTTAGATGTGAATGATGAAGATGATGATGAAATGAGGAAATTTTTATAAGGGACAGGAAAGCGGTTCGATAATTACACAGACTGATGACGCATTCATAAAATAAATATCATAGAGATAAGACTTAAGACTTTGGCAACAATGTTACAGGATTGTTGTGTTCTGGCATTTGAAGGTAAGATAGCCAGTTCCTCTGTGGTTGAGGATTCCGGGTGAAGCTCGCTTCCACCTTGGGCCTGATCATCACTTTCTATCAGGTGAGATGCAGGCCAAGGGCTTCCTCGTAGATAAAAAAGATTAGAACGAGCCTACTATGTCTATGTCAATTCTGTTACAACCACGCACGACAATTAAAACAGAATCAGCGCCCGCCAGGCGGCGCCACAGACGTGACGTCACGGACGCCATTTGCATTTTTTCCGACCGCGCGCGTCGGACGTGACGCTCGCTTTTTATTGCGACATATGGCGGGAAATGTCGTATGAATAAAGATGGCCGCCATCGGTAAAAGTCGCTGTAAATCTTTTGACCTTTTGTGAAGCTGAAGTAGCCGTTGGAGAAGAAATAAGAGAGGCAGCGCCTAATTTTTTAACCTAGGCAGTACCAAAAGTTTGAGTCCTGAAAAATTCCGACTTTGTCGGTTAAGTTGGAGACACTAAACTTAGGCTGAGTTACTTTAACTTTGAAAAACGTCAAAAATATGTCAAACTACATACAAAAAGCACCGGATAATGTTAGGCCCAGAACAGACGGTGAAACGCAACTGCAACTTTCTGATGATTCTAATGAATGAAACTGAAACTGAAAAGTTTCAAACTGGTCGCGTCATGTGTGGTCTCTCAACGGACGCTATGGCAGAAACTTAGATGCAACTCCTAAGTAACTAGCAGTTGCAGTTTCGTTGCAGTTGCGTTTCACCGTCTGTTCTGGGCCTTATTGTTACGGTTAAAATAAGGTAGTGCAACTCAGCCTAAGATTGGATTGCACCATCTTACTTTAAAAGTAATTATAACAATAACCGGTGTTTTTCTATGGAATTTTGACATTATTTTTGACGTTTATTAAAGTTAAAGCAAGATGGTGCAACTTAGCCTAAACTTATTATGTAGTTTAAAGATACAATTTGGTAGATTGGAGTCTTATACTAAAGTATGGAAATCTATTCACTATTTGCATGGGATACCATCTGAATCGGAATCACCATACACCTAAGGCTATGGAAAGTAGTCTGGTGCTAAGCCATGAGGTTTCAGGAGGTCAAATGTGCCAAAACCATAACCCTTTTACTGACGTAGTTATTCCACTTTGAGCACCCGCTCAAATAGCACCTGGCCTATTCCACTTAGAGCACCTATCGATATTTTAGGCAGGTGCTTTGAAAATGTCACTAAGGTCATAGTTTGTGACCCGTTAAAGGCAACTGACATAGTTAAAACGTACCAATGAAGGCTGAGCCATACAAATCTTGTCTATAAAACAAGCCTGCTAAATTATTCAGGCAATAACTACTGTTTTCCACCAGGTCAGTCGATTTTAAACGCATTAGTCACTTGACAGTAATTGTGGCTAAACAATACGTGCTGTCACGATTTGACACTTGTGGACAATGGGACTGTGGATTTATTATTGATGCTTTCAGAATTTATTTATTTATATTAACCGGCAGACAGTGGTGACTGAGTTTGTTGCGGCGCTTCTTCTCAGCACTTGCATGTTGGTCTCGAAGCGCTGGTAGGATAAAAAGATTATGAGACATGTAGAGGCTCCTTAAGAGCAAAAAGACGATTTGTAAGTACTATTTATTAGTCTAAACAAATAAAGAAATTTTGACTTTGACTTTGGAACTTTCGGTTTTTGGCACTATTTTAGAGTTTTTTTAAAGGTTAGTTATCTATCTACTAGTATAAGTTATTTCGGTACGATTAAGGTTGCCAGGTGTGAGATTAGTATCATAGCTCATGAGTTAGTTCTATCAGGTAGCCCAAAATCCTGGGCCCCTGCCTGGGCCTATCTATATTTTCAGATTTTAGCAGATTTAAAAAAATCGGTTAATTACATGAGTGAAATCGTGAATGTTTATGAGAAATAATAAGTGCTTCAGAAACTGGTGAATGTTCAGTGATTGATTTATTGTACAAAACAGTGAAACAATCCTGACACTGACAAATGATATCCAGTGTCATTTGACAGCTCCTGGCTGTTGCTCTATTTCGAAGGAATATTAACTTTATGGTTGAGACCCGTGTTTCTGCTTTAACACATCTCTGACACAGTTACATCCTCCCAAACCAGACGTGCAAACACACCGCCATCGCAGCTGCGCCGGCGCTGCTAACTGTTAACTCAGCTGTCAACACAATGCCCACGTGCCAGAAAACAGGCAGACGTAGTGCCTTTGTTCGCTGTGAATTACATTATAGAGCATCGTAGGTATATGTTGAGCCTTTACTTAAGCTAAGCGTTTCTTTTATAATGCGAACAGGTAGGGACTGGAATTCGCTGCCTATTGCTGTCTTTACTGAAATCCCGAACACTATAATCCGGGCCTTTTCAAGGCAAGAGCGAATAGGCACTTACAAGGCAGATATGGACTATCTAGACTGCATCTCACTTAACATCAGGTGCGATTGCGGTTAAATACCTGCCTTGTTCTGCATAAAAAAATCAAATGTGACGACGGCTCATAGTTTAAGTTTAGCTTTTAACCAACGTTGTTACTGCTTAGAACGAGGCTACGTTTGTGGTACATTAGTATTTGGTACCAATGTTATAATCATCAGGCCATTTACTTCCTAAGTCTCTGCTACAGAAAGACGACTCTCTCTAATTTGCCATAGGCAAATGGAGGATTTGGTCTACACTCCCCTTACCTTTGAATCAAGTTTTGAGCGTCTAATTTTGAATTTCAGGCTTGAAAATATTGTAATTTTGAGATTGCCTTCAAATAAAGGCGTGAGGAAGCTCTCTTGCACACTACTTATTAGTTTTCATACAATATTTAGAGCGCTTTTCCTCACGCTTCTAATTCAAAGGCACTTAACTACCTATCCTACACATAAAATAACCTAGTTTTATTATGCTTAACTTAAAGAACCTCCTCCTTTTATTGAAGTCGGTACTTCTTTTTACTTTAGTATCTTTTAATTACAAGATCTATACTAATATTATAAATGCGAAAGTAACTCTGTCTGTCTGTCTGTCTATCTTGCTTTCACGCCTAAACCACTGAACCGATTTTGATGAAAGGCATAAAGATAGTTTGAGTCCCGGGAAAGGACATAGGATAGTTTTTATCCCGGTTTTTGAAACAGGGACGCGCGCGATAAAGTTTTTCTGTGACAGACAAAATTCCACGCGGGCGAAGCCGCGGTCGGAAAGCTTAGTAATTTTATAATTCTAACACCATACTTTATAGATTAGTTCTTTCTATTATTTAGATAGTAGACACCCTATATGAAAGTTCCGAAGAATCCAAATCTATGCCCGTATTGCACAATAAAGCAATCGGAGCCCCTCCGATCGTTACGGGCCACAGGTGCTGCGGGCGCCTCGGACAGCTGGGCCCAGTGCAATACTGTGGTTTTCTTGTATATTTACTCACAAATACATATAGCCACGGCCGTACCAAAAACTAAGATTTTATTAGATTTAAATAGCGATAGATATCTACAGTTTTCTGAACATAACCTAGGTCGGTGATATACATGGTGATTGAGGAGCCCGTGCTTCGAGGGCAGATCAATTATGATTTTTTTTCTTCCGCCCTATGTCAATTTTGACTCTAGCTACAGCCCTGCCATAGGTATATGGTGCCAATTTACGCCATTAGGTTTAGAAACGAAATTCCCAAGAGATCGAGATCAGTATTCGCAACATTATTTCTCTTTTTTTTTTTTGGTAAGATTGTCGGTTTTTGTAACATAAGTAAAAGTTACGTGGGTGCTGAAACTCCAGTGGGAATTCGATCTGTCTCTGAAATAAATAAAGAATAATTTAAAATAATAACTGCAGGATTCTTTGAGTCAGAAACGGGCGAAGTCGTAGGCACAAAAGCTACTTAGAAATAAGTAGCAAAAGTTCATAGAAATTTATTGTTAGCTTAGGTTTAGTGTCTACATTCTAGACAATTATTTAAACAAATAAGTTGATGAAACAAAACTATTAATACTGTAAAAACTCAATGCCAAAGTGTTTTACGGATGACAAAGGTTCTATGTGTGCTTTAATAGGTGCGCTTTTGCAACAAAATTTAATGTACATTTAAGTGTAAGTACCTATAGTCTAACGTGCTGTCGGTACACACCGATTGGGGCTCAGGTCGTTAAGTTGTACACAGGTGTTGCGGTCCGCCCGCACAGCTGTTCGGAGCTAAAACAATACCTATGTACTTCTTTACATAAAACATGTACATAATATCTCTACGTCAATCAAAGACTTTTATGTAGAGTCGACAATGTGATGATTACTTAACATTTTTGGTGCAAAATATTTATTGAAATAAAATAATAAGGCACAATAAAGGTGGTTGTTAAAAGGCGATGGAGTGGACTGTATATTATAGATAGGCCTGCCGGTGGTGATCTTATGCAAGAAGCAAGGAAACACTCCAAAATAGGGACAAAACAGTATTTGCTCATGAAACTAGAACCACAAGAACACAAGAGCCAGTAAAAGCAACTTCAAAATCTAAAACAATATTAAAAAAAGTAAAAAAACATAAATAATATCAAAAAAGGATTGCTGGCCAAACTGCCAGCAACAGTGGTCTTTTCGCTATAGGTCTCTTCTAATACCAAACACCTACTATACGACTTAGTATCGATGGAATACTTTTGAGTAGGGTTAATTAAGTAATAAAGGTATGATTAATGTGCTCTGTGTAATACCTTAATTATCTACACTATGATTTTCTTGACTTTGCCCCGAAGGTTGACACTAAAGAAAATTTGTCTGAAAATTTGTGTATTTTGTATTATACGAGTTTGATGATAACTCTTAGAATAAAATGATATTCTATTTTATTTAATCAATTAAAATTCAATAATCTATAACAACCCGCATAGTAAAACGAAAAATCGCCCGCCCACAATCGTGAAGCGCAAAACAAGCGAGAACGCTCGCCGCCCAGCGCCCACTGTTTACAGAGAAAAGGTTTTTCCGCCGCTCGCCGCCCTAGCTCAGTCAGCCGGCGCGCGCGAAACGAAACGCACGCGTTCCCGCCAAAACCCACGTCACATTGACAGCCGCGTAGATAAAAAACATTCTTGTTTTTTTTCCAAAAAGGTTTAGGTTCACACAAACATTGTGGTTTTGTTCTTGTGATTTGTTATTGACTGTGTTGTGAATTTTGGGACTGGTCTTCGTTAGCCGTCAAAACGCAGGAGGTGAGCTATGAAATTAATTTATTGTGTGCAATTAATGTGATATTTCCGAGCCGTGATTTTATGCCGAAATGCAGCGCGTCAAATCTGACGCGGAACATGAGTTGGAAATTAAAATTTTATCGTCCATTTGTTTTTGCCATAAATTAAGTCTGATTTGTTTTCTATGGAAGCTTCAGATCCCTAAATTATTTATTTTGAAAACAGACACAATGATGTTGAAAATTAATGATGTTTTAATGATAGTTAAGTCTTTTCGAAATGTAGGGTAGATAATATTATTTTGAAGGTTGTAATAGGTATCATTTGCAGCAAAAATTGTGTCAGGTAGGTATTGAATGATATTATAAGTTAAAAGATAAGATAAAGACAAGAATGTGTTTGTTTATTTGTTGCTTGGACCAACACATTATTAAACTTTTGGACTTTTCAAGTCTCGTAGGTAATATTTTTGTCTTAGATACTTGTCACTTAACGACCTGAAACCATAATTTTATGTAAGATATATATTTTTGTAAAAAGACGGTTTTACAATTCTTGCAAAAGCGCAGCTCTCTTATTAACACTGGAAAATGTAGGGACTTTGGGATTACAACTCTGGCCTAAAAGTAATTCACAGAAAACCTAAAGACACATACATAAAACCTCCTTGCTCAATTTTAATATTCCTAGTTCGATTCCCACACAGAAAAAAAAACTTATTTTCATAATGAAAATCCTGGCCACTGCCGCCTTTGGGAATAAATAAAAAGTTATTAGTTTCCAGCGCCACCTGGCAGCGTCAGATGTTCGCGCCAATATGCCGCCGCCCGATGCTGCATATTGTAAAGTTTATTGAATGTTTTCTTACGAAACCCAGAAGGGTATTTGGTATTTGTGACCCCTTAAGTGTGGCACTTGTCTTTGTTATTTTATTTTTTGGGGGACCGAAAAAGGAACCCTAGTTTCTATCAGTTCATGTCGGTTTGTCTGTAGAAGGCCCTTTCTCATAAATGGAAGTTCATAATACGTCATGTTATTGGTAAAATAAAGCTTCCAAGTCAACGCAATAAAAAAATGCCAAATAGAATTTTTAATTAAGACTATTGTACCGTCCGTACAATAGTCTTAATTAACAGCACATCAACCTAAACACAGTGGCGTCTTATCTCGTTGTGATACAGGCTATTTTGCAACAAAAATGTATAGGTTGATGTGCTGTCGACTGTATATTATTTTTCTTTTCTATTTCTGGCTAATCACAAAACTTAAAATAATTCAATTTATGTGACAAGAGTTGCACCTTATTTTAACCGTGACTTTAACCATTGGTGTTTTTGTAGAGTTTGACAGACTTTTGACGTTTGTTAGAGTTATGCCCGTTTTCACCATCAAACCCTAATTTTTAAGTGATCCCTATGGTAACAAATAACATGAATTTTGTTTTCAAAGGGGTCACTTAAAAATTGGGGATTGATGGTGAAAACGGGCATTAAAGTACCTACTTAAGATGGTGGTACCCAGCCTAATCTGCATACAACTTTTTCGATAGCAATTTTGACACTTTTTCAGATGCCTTTAATAATTTCGCGTTGCTCTAAAGTTGGCTACATAATTTTTTTCTTTTCTAGTAGTGTGCAAAAACAAAATAAACGATTGAAATATTTATATTTAATAAATGAAAATAGGTTAATATTCCTTGGCCTTCGCAGTAACTAACAATCTCGCTCCGATCGGCGACCGCAGTATCGCCCCCATGCTCCATGCGGGCTGCGGGCTCACAAACTCAAAGATATTCTGACGCTATGTTATTTCGTTTAAGAGAACGTTGATTGTTTGTTGAACCAAATTTGATAAAACTAAAAAGCAGACCGTAAATTAAAGTAAGAATAAGCGCTGTGTATTGAAAAGCATTTTAATTTCAAATTACAGTTGCAAATTATGTTAGTTAATATGGAGGTTATGGAGGTATCTATGGAGGTTACTTTGAGATTGAAGTAAAGACACGAGTTAAGTTTAGTCTAAGTATAACAATTTAATAATCTCAATATACTAAGTTATGAAGACAGCCTAAGAGTGTATTGTGTAGTATGGTAGTCCGTTACTCCTTCGCGCGAATAATACGATGCATATTTGCATTGGATTTTGATGAAACTCTACAATTTTCAAGTTTTTAAAAGCTTGAAAAGTAAAAGAGTTAAAAGTAAAGGTGCCTCGTACACCTGTACTCGTATAGGCCACCATTTACTGAAATCTAAGCAGCCAGAGTCACAGGAAAAATCTATAGCAAATACACGTCTAGTTCAGTAGAGCCCCCATAACACTGGTATTTGATGAAGCACTTGTTATCTCATGCGGGATGCGGGTAGATGTAATGTGGAATTTAAATAAGCTGGAAACAAGATGGGACTTCTATAAAATATCCATTAAACCTGTGTTTAAAAGTATGGTTAAATTTTACTTACCGATTTCTTCAAAAATGCCCGAAACAAAAATAAATAAATAAATGCTGATTGCTCTGGTAAAGTAAGGTAGATGATTATTTAAGACAAATAGAAATTCTAAAAAAAGCCTAAAAGTAGCTCTACCACGGCTACAAGAGACAATTTCTCACAGCCTTATAGGCCACAAAGTTTCTGAATAAATAAAACTGCATATTACAGCCACACGTGTGGAGCCAGGTGCGCGGACATGTACGTGAAATGCCAATATTGGAACCCTTCTTCTACAATTTACGATAACGTTTCTCCGTGCGTGTCATTGGAGTTCCAATTATATTTTTACCTTAACTTAGGACAACTTAATTTTACTTGTTTTTATTTTGTGCTGTGCAATGACGAGTATCTATTTACCTATTAATTTCGTTAGCTGCAACCGGAGGTTCCAAGAAAAAGCAAACTTTATTTAATTAAATTTAATTTAAAAGGAAGAAATTACAAATAAACTAAAATTAGCCTAGCCTAGTGATACCGTCTCGAAGTATGAAACGAACATGATTATAGAATAATTAGTAAAATTAATGAAACGTCGCCGCTGTCGTCATGAGAGGCGCATTTTGCTGATGCTGCTCCGCGCGGTCCATAGTGCAGTTGCAATGTTGATTTGGGTAAACTGGGTCAGCGTCGATGCAGCGATCTTCATAGATTAGGCGTACGTAACATATTTGTCATTACAATGCATCATAAACAGGTCACTCTAAACTAAATAAATAAAATAACTAAATAAATGATTGGGGAATTGGGTGGGTAATTAATTAATTACTTATTTACTGGTAGAATTATCTATGCATTAGACGAAACAGTGGATTTCTCAATAAAGGTTACCTACATAAACTTCCCAACAACTTATTACAAACCTACTAAGTGTGATTAAAATATTTTCTATTTGATTGATCGACTTGGAAGTTACATCTCTGCATAGATTTACGAAACATTTGAATAGAACAGTTCAAAAGAAAAAATCGAAAATTCGATGGCTTTTTACGTTGTTATGGGTTTAGGTACTCTTGGTAGAGGAGACCTGCCTATACCGTGAAATGAAATAAATTATCGAGTTTTTTTATGCATAACCGCAATCGCACCTGATGTTAAGTGAGGTGCAGTCTAGGATGGTACATATCTGCCCTGTAAATATTCACTCTCGTCTTGAAAAGGTCCGGGGATTATTGAGTATTGGTAAACATATTCTCATCTTGGGGATGCAGAATGTGATCTAAGATGGAGTGAGCTTACCCAAAAGATCTCCTGAAAAATAGAGTTTTTTTTTGCATTGCTGATGATGATGACAAAACTGAAAGGTAGAGCAATAGACAACAATACTTTTTTTTGGTTCCTGCGACAATTATCAACTGCCAGTCTTCATATTCCATTTTCAATTATTTTTTTTTCGAATTCCACCTGTTTAGTGTTTGTTTCAAAACAGTGCTGTAGACGCCAGGTGCGCACGCGCTCTTTGCACAGCTGCGGCGCTGGTTGCTAGCGCTGTATTGTTTGACAGCTATTTCGGGCGATCGATTTTTGAATTACAATTGACGTGGATAATTCGCGAACGTAACTAACGTTCTCGTAACTACGGTTTAGCAATAAATAACGTCGACACCGTGGTTGTGACATTATGGTCACGTTTTCTGTACTTATAACTGTTTTCTGCAGTTTTTAATTAATAAAATAATCACTTAGCCCTTAGGAAAGCCTTTCTAGATAGAGTTCCTGGCGTTCCTGCGTTATGATCTCTTGCATTGGGAAAAACAAGAACATTTCAGTGCCTCTACCATGAGTTGCCATCGAAAACTTGTATTCGTATACTACAGTCGATAGAGTTTAAACGTGGATCGATGAAGTTTGCATTAAAATCATACCATGAGTTCAATTACCGTATACTTTACTCGCCAGCGATAATTCGATGGTTTTGTGATGTCATGTTGGTGAACATGTAAACGTATCCAACTTCACACTCTATGAATGGATGAATGAAAGAACGAATGCCGCTCCTTTCTAACTATATAGAAAAGATAGAGTAGGAAATAACAAAAATGTCAAAAATAACACTGCAAAATTTAAGTGTCCTAGAACAGTGCTTAAAGCTGAATTAACATGATGATTTTAAATTTGTATTGTTTATTTCTTGTCATTGCGACTTTGACGCAGCTGTTGTCATGACAACAGATAACAAAACATGTTTTGTTGAAGGATTATTGATGACTAATTTTCCACAAAAAATTGGATTTTAACCACGATAGGAAAATGAGAACCTGCGCCTATCCGTTTAAACCGATTGTAGAATTTATGGAAAGGTAAGTTAAGTAAAAATAAACATACTATGTGGTGGAGGAATTTCGATATTAAACGAATAATTTTGAGCTGGTTTTTTTGGAGAAATACAACCTTTCCAGCATAACTTCCACGTGCCTAGCTAAAATTCAGTAATATGAGTGCTAGATTTATATTTTCTAGATACAATAAAGTTGTTTTTCTATAGATATGGCGATCTGAGTATGCCCACTGAAGGGCCCCAAGAAAGAGCCAACAATAGTCAACGGTGGGTGGAACTAACGGACACGCGAACGTGAAATGCTGATGCCACCGGCGACACGAAAACTACTGAGAAATTGAGAAAAGTGTGTATAAATACCTACTACTTTATTCATTTTGATTGCTTTTATCTTATTTCGTCATTATTATTTGTAATGTTTATTTGTTAAGGTGTGGAGTGACTTTAAACAGCAAGAAGAAGGCAACTCGCATACACAGAGCTGCCAAGGGAACACTGGACTGGTGGCGGTCCAGGTTCTTCCCTGAAGCCAAAGGATTTAGAGCAGAGTGCTTGTAAATAACTACTTGTAAATTAAATCCATAATAAAGACCTAGGGTAACTGGATGGATATACCTACCTTATTATTGTAAAACTTAAGATATTATAATTAATTAAATACATTATATTGTTTTAATCTTTCATGGTCACTAAACATACATGGTAGCAATCTCGTCAGTAATAATAATTAAGTAAATACATATCCTACTAATATCCTACTTAATATTAAAAATGCGAAAGTTTGGATGTCTGGATGTTTGTTACTCTTTCACGCAAAAACTACTGAACGGATTTTGATGAAACTTTACAGTATTATTGTTTATAACCCAGATTAACATATAGGCTATAATTATGACGATCTGTGACAAACTAAATTTCACGCGGACGAAGCCGCGGGCAAAAGCTAGTTGAAAATAAAATGATTAATTTTTATTGACTATTTATTTCACAAAACCTAATACATAATACACAGACTGATTAAAAACAAAAGTAAATTTCAACTTATGAAAATACATCTTCATTGTCGGATTAGCTTTCTATCATGATCTCGTAAGGCTGCGTTTCCACCAGAGAAGTGCGAGGATGCGTAGCGAAGGATGTGTTTGTAAAGAACCAATAGAATCGCTTCGTTTACCTCGCCTCGGTCAGCACATCTCTGGTAGAAAAGGCTCAGGCTGTACAACACTAATGAGCATTTTCAAATCTCTGCTACACATCCTCGTACGATACATTTTCCTCGCACAGCTTTGGTGGAAACCCGCACACATTTTCACAGCACAGCTAGACATCTTCGCACGACACAATTCCCTCGCATATCTCTGGGAAACGCAGCATCCTCTCCCTCCCCCAAGGATCTCCACAATGTGCCCGCATCCAGGTTCTTCCCGCGACCTTCACCAGATCGTCGGTCCACCTAGTGGGAGGTCTGCCCACATGCTGATAACATGTTCCATCGTAATGAACTTCTTTCCGACATAATTTAATAAAGAAAACACCTAAAATGACCTAAAACCACAATTTTATTTCGCTTTTCACACGTCAATAAGCCAGTGAGTTACGTTACTATGACAGCTAAGGTATTTTTCGATGACATCTTTGAAAATTGCAACTCATGGTAAGTTATTTGTATGAAACTTAATAAAAACTTTAGTCGCTATCGTATTCATTTAGATAGGTTTTTTACCTAACGATTTGAGATGAACTCATGGTAGTGATTTTAGTTTTGCTGTGGTTCAGCTACTAACCGCTAGAGGCGCTGTACAATTTGCCATACATTTTTTTACGCCCTCGATAGCGAGATGCTCGGTAGGTAAACTCATGGTAGAGGCACAGATTTTTCTGTCATTGTTGTCACAATAATAGATTTGTATAGAGCCTATATTATGCTGGCTCTACCTGACCTAATATCAACATATATAGCCTCAAACTTTTTTCAAAATGTTCTTAAATTGGAACCAATTCCAATCCCACTTTTTTTTCACTACTGCAACTCACCAGGATCTACAGTTTGTTCCCCAATGAAAGCTACCTATTAAAGAATCTAACAGAAGTAAACAAATTGCAGGAATAGTAATGTGCTCATTATAAGTATTAGAAGCTGCGGGTAGCTGTTGACGAGGTGGCCGGTCACAATCAGAGCGCCCGCAGCGCCGCGGCTGATAACCAAGTGCGGGCGGGAGCGACAGCAGATAAGAGCGCTTACTCTTAGGCCCGGTTTTTTGATTCGTAGTTAAAATAACCAATAGTCAAATTTGACAGATGTCAAATGACAAGTGGTCAAATATCAGAAAAAATGATTTTGAACAATGGTTAGCTTGACTTTTAGTACATTTTTAACTATTAGTTAACATTTTGTTAATATTTAACCATTAGTAGCAAAATTTAACAATTTGTTATTTTAACTATGAATCAAAAAACTGGGCCTTAGTGTGAGTTCACATCAAACGTACTCACTGGTGAGCGCGTAAAAAATTACAACAAATGTATGACGGATTGAACAGCGCCCCTAGCGGAAACTTTTTAAAAGCCAACGTGCATAAAATAAATGAGTTTTAGCTAAAAATTATGAATACAAAAGTCATAAACGAATAATAAAGTCCTACCAAAGATGCAACATTTTCCTATTAACTTTTAGTTTTCAACCGACTTCAAAAAAAGGAGGAGGTTCTCAATTCGACCCCTATGTTTTTTTTTTTTTTTTTCTATGTTTGTTACGCGATAACTCCGCCAATTATGAACCGATTTGAACAAATCTTTTTTCTGCGTATAGGTAATACCTCAAGGGTGGTCCCATTTAAATTTAATAATAGAAAAAACAACCCCCAAGGGTGGAAAATTGGGGATGAACTTTTTTATACGCAATATCTCCGCCGATTATAAATCAATTTGAACGATTATTTTTTTGTTGAATAGGTATTATCAAAAGGGTGGTTTCATGCGAATTTGAAGAAAATATTTCACCCCCAAGGGTGGAAAATTGGGGATAAACTTTTTTATACGCAATATTTTCAATTTTTAGTTTTTTTTTGTGTTCACGCATTTGAAGTCGGTTTTATTTTTTTTAAAAGTTATGTACACCACAACTTTCTGTCGATTATTTTGATACATTTTGTCATATTTTTACATTAAAAGGATTTGACTATCATCAATATGTTTATATGCCGAACTGCACAATCTAGTCAACCTACCTAGGTACCTTAAAAAATAAAATAATTATGATGTTGGTAAAAGGTGATTTTAATTCAGTTTTCTATGCCCTTGCGGCGATAACACGCCCTCATGCTGGCTCTATGAAACGTAATAAGTAATATTGCTCCACGGTCATACGGGTGAAATATAAAATTAACGATGTTCTTTCTCAAAACTCAAAGTATGTACGGTATTAAAACGGTAACCTAATGGATTTTAAAACGGTTTTTAGTAATAGATAGAGTGATTCAAGAGGTAGATTTACAAAATTATAACCCTTTTTTTGCTGTCGCTACCGCCCGCACGCGATAGAGGGCTGCGATGTTTGCCGGAGATTTGGGTGAAGACCACGCTCCATCGAGCAGCTCGGGGCTCGGACTTGGTTCTTTAGATATAGCTTTTACCCGCGACTTCGCTCGTGAATTTCGGTCTGATATGCCCTATGTTACTTAGGGATAATGTAGCTTTTTAAGGGTGAAATATATATTTTTAAAACGGTACAGTAGTTTTTGAGTTTATTCTGGACAAACATACACAAATATAAGAAATCTTACAGAAATTGATATTAATAACACATCCTGTACTCTCATTAGATATGACATTTTGAAAGGTAATAGAGGAGCTGTAACGTCGTTATTTCTTTTAGACTGTTATCTGTTTTTCAACCGACTTCAAAAAAAAGGAGGAGGTTCTCAATTCGACCCGTATGTTTTTTTTTTTTTTTTTTTTTTNTCGGCGTATAGGTAATACCTCAAGGGTGGTCCCATTTAAATTTAATAATAGAAAAAACAACCCCCAAGGGTGGAAAATTGGGGATGAACTTTTTTATACGCAATATCTCCGCCGATTATAAATCAATTTGAACGATTATTTTTTTGTTGAATAGGTATTATCAAAAGGGTGGTTTCATGCGAATTTGAAGAAAATATTTCACCCCCAAGGGTGGAAAATTGGGGATGAACTTTTTTATACGCAATTTTTAGTTTTTTTTTGTGTTCACGCATTTGAAGTCGGTTTTATTTTTTTAAAAAGTTATTTATAAAAGCGAAAGGTCACAGGATTGACTGACTGACTCAATCACTCATCATGAAAATCTTAGAAAATACAAGTGTTAGGAGTCACAAATTTTAGAACGTAGGTGCTCATTAAGAACGGATTTTACGAAACTCCACCCCTAAGGGGGTAAAACGGGATCCACGCGTCTGAAGTCGCGGAAGGCCGCTAGTTTTGTATAATCGGATATTGACTACAGTAAGAGTAGGCGCACACCGTTGATTTTTCGTCGGCCGTTAGTTTAGTCGGGCAGTTGATCAGTATGGGCATGTATGGGAGTGCGCACACTACGCCGATTCGATTTGGCCGATTCTTCATACAATTTAAAATCGGGCACAACTATCGGCCAACTAAAAATCAACGGTGTGCGACTACTCTAAGTCACTCTAACGACACAATTTGAATTAAACGTAACTATTACATTATTCTCCAGAAATCAAACTCATGACCTATCTCCACCAAGCCGTGGCGTCAGATTAATGTCGGCAAATACTATTAATCATGGCGCGCACCTGCGAGGGGGTGGGGGGAGTGTATAGGGGGGTGGGGGGAGGGGTGGTTTGAGACTTTCAGGTTTAGTGGACACTGCTATGCTGTGGTGGTGCTGTGAAGTATTAAACGATACACATCATCGATTCAGCAATAAATCCGTTTGTCATGCTTTCACTCGAAAACCACTGAACCGATTTTGATAAAAGATATAGTTTGAGTCCCGGGAATCCTATGTCCTTTACATAGAATAGTTTTTATCCCGGTTTTTGAAACGGACACGCTATAACGTTTTCTGTGACAAATAATTTTCACGCGGGCGAAGCCGCAAAAGCTAGTAAAACAATAAAGTAAATAAAAATTAAAAACTTTCTTGAACGTTTGTCTTAAAAGGGGAAACACTTATTTGCCTTTCCATTAGTAATCATGCATTTCTCTTCATCTTCGGATAAATATTAGTTGTGATTTCCTTTTAAAACTTTACTTTAATTTAATAAATTTTGCATTTTGCTATTGAACTTAGATAAAGAATGAAACTTGTAACTCATTTACTTTTTTGTAATCGGAAAACAACACCAGCAGTTTTTGATCGTGGGAAGAAATAGACTTTGTGATAGAAGGAAAGTTACGACTAAGCCGCAGAAAGATGCTAGTAATAGCACAGAATAATAATAAGTACTGTATGCTCAATGTCATTAACAATATGGTGTAATTTAGCCTGTCTCAAGAGTCAAGCACCATTTTGTTGACAAACGTCAGTGATCGGCACTGCACCGAAGCTATAGGGCTGACTTCGGTAAAATGGTGTAACATGAGGTGCCAAACTGCGGAAAATGGCGGAGGAAATACGTGATTTAGCATGAATGATCATGAATAATATTAACTACTTATTTACCTCTCAGTATCTTGTGGCAACTTAAAAAAGTACTTTCTGTGTTTTTATTATTATTTAGGCACTTAAATACTCCACAGTATTTAGTACACCATTTTCTTTATTTTCTTCCATCATACACAAGAATACGCGTGCGTGAGTCAATGTTCGCTCGTATGTGAGGCATTGTCGAATAGTATCCTGTAGGTGGGCCATCGTGCGTGTTTTGTTTTCGATGTAAACTCGCGGAGACGAGCAGGCCTGGTAATAGGTAGGATATAAATAGTAAGATACAGCAATTAGTCACTGTAGGTAATTAGTTGGTCCTTCGAGTCGGATAAATAGTTCTTAAGCTTTCCATTAAAAATTTCCAAGAATATTAATTTAGTTTTAATCGAAAACATCGATTGAAATATATTTTCAACAGGAAGGTATAGGTAAAACGTATACTACAGTACAGGAAAATTGTTTTCGCCGCGAGTTGTCAAAGTAAATCTACAATTTATATGAGATCGAAGCTTGTGGAGTGGTTTTTGTTGTCAACTTCACAGCGCAAGTGAGATTGGGCTGTCACACGCACGGGGCTAGGGCTGCGGCCTCACTGACGGCGGCAGGCAAAGCGGAATTGAATAGGTTACATGAAAATCGCATTTAGAGTAGGCGCACACCGTTGATTTTTCATCGGCTGATAGTTTAGTCGGGCAGTTGATCAGTATGGGCATGTATGGGAGTGCGCACATTACGCCGATTTGATTTGGCCGATTCTTCATACAATTTAAAATCGGGCACAACTATCGGCCAACTAAAAATCAATGGTGTGCGCCTACTCTTAGAACTACATAAGGCGTCACTCGCAGTGTTTAGCTTGGTGATGATGATCTGACCATCACCGTTATAGTTGGCTGAATGATGCTGAATCACCTGCCCAGATCACCGATCGGCGAGTACTTAATCTATGGATCCTAGATCAACTTTCGCACTTAGAACTTTCGACATTCTTTGATTAGACACCTTTTCTCCCTCATCATCATCATCATCTCAGCCATAGGACGTCCACTGCTGAATATAGTCCCCCCCCAATGCTTTCCATGTTGCCCGGTTGGTAGTGGCCTGCGTCCAGCGCCTTCCTGCTACCTTTATGATGTCGTCGGTCCACCTTGTGGGTGGACGTCCCACGCTGCGTTTTCCGGTACGCGGTCTCCAGCCGACCCGACCTTTCTCCCTAAATTATGTTAACTAACTAAAATTTACGAGTATATAGTTCTAAAATTTACATCCACTTTGCTAAGCACAGTGTTTGTAATGGCGTTGCAACACTTTGGGTCTTGGGTGGCAAAATTAATCTATTGTAACTGGTTCGAAGCTTGAAAGAGTTGGCCGATGAAGTTTTGTGTAGAGCAGCTATGCAATCTCCATAACCCATCTGGCCCGCGTGGGGAGTATAGCCAAATCCTTCATTTACCTCAGGTAAATTGGAGAGGCCTGACATAGCCCGCAGAATCGCTAAAATCATGTGGCAGTGGGCGGGGCACATAGCTCGAAGAGCTGACGGCCGTGGCAGGAAAGTTCTTGAGTGACGACCACGAGCCGGAAGACGTAGCGTACGTGGGCAGGCCTCCCACTAGGTGGACCGACGATCTGGTGAAGGTCGCGGGAGGTGCCTGGATGCGAGCGGCGCAGGACCGGTCTTTGTGGAAATCCTTGGGGGAGGCCTTTGTCCAGCAGTGGACGTCTTTCGGCTGAAACGAACGAACGAAATTGGAGAGGGTCGTGTTCCTGCAGTGGAGACTAACCTGTGGCTTAATTGACGTATTTTGACACAGTCAAAATCTCGTTGACGTTTAGAAGTCGTCCTATTGAAACAGTTCTAAGATTCCGTGGAGGGTAGTTGAACGGGAAGCATGGTCGATCTGTTTTAATGGTTTCAATTTATTATTTAATGGACATTAGTGTACTTGTGTTCTAAAGTGCAGTGAAGTGGTAAATTACAAAAAACATTGAAATACTTCGAGTTTGAGCGCGCATCGAGTGTCGAGTGGGTTGTCGTATGAACAACCCGCTTTGGACCCGGTGGCGTCTTGAAACTTGCTTACGGGCATACTTAACTCCACGGAATCCATGAAAAATCAATAGAACTGAAACACCCACGTTCTATTGATAACTATGTCAATTTTCACTCGACATTGGCAGAAATAAACCTCCTAGAGGTTTGGTTGCCATAAAAAAAAAAACAGTTCTAAATCCGTATTCACAAGGGTCATTTTGATAGATACGATTACTCGATAGGATCGCAACTCAGCGATTTGTTGTCGTTGAAGTTTTGTTACGTGAATAATGCCCGTTTTCACGATCAATCCCTAATTTTTAAGTGACCCATATGTAAACAAAATTCCTGTTATTTGTTACCATAGGGTTCACTTAAAAATTAGGGATTGATGGTGAAAACGGGCATAAGGCTACGGATAATGATGATGATGAAGTACAGTTATAGCTGTGGTTACATGGTTATAGCCTACAAAATAGAAGAGAATTATTCATATCTTTCACGCGTTTAACTGTTGCTGAATGTATCCTCACCCTTAGCACAGATGGCGCGGCAAGCGCGGGATTGACCTGTCGCACGCACGCGCAAGAGTTGTGCCGAGGGTTCAGTGACTTATCATAGTCATTTTCAATCTTTTAGACCACCTTTTACCAAAGGAAGGGTTACACTTTAGGAGGATATCTACCCGTCTTTGTTACAATTGGAGTGTTATGAGTGGGTTCACCTCCATAGTTCTGGATTGACGGGGATCGAACTAGCGTTCAACGGACATCATTATTTAGGACATTGTCGTACCTACAATTTTACGCATCATCAATCCCTAATTTTTAAGTTACCTCTATGACTACAAAATTCCTGTTATGTGTTACCATAGTTAGGTAGGACATTGTCGGTCAATTTTACGCACCATTAATCCCTCATTTTTAAGTGACCCCTTTGACTACAAAATTCCTGTTATGTATTACCATAAGGGTCACTTAAAAATTAGGGATTGATGGTGAAAACGGGCATAAGTCTCTAATAAACAGTTGTTGGCTTTACACGGCTTGTGTGTTGCCGTCTCTCTAGTTCAAACTTTAAACGTAACCCGACTGGCTATTTGACAGATGCTGTCAAATCCCGAAACGTCACATGGCACAGCCACGCTCACACTCTGTTTGCAAAGGCTCTAGCATCCGATTTAACTTTTATTTAAGAACTAGCTGACCCGGCGAACTTTGTTCCGCCTTAATGGCAATAAATAAGCAGACTTTTTTTTAATTTCGAACGGGATAAAAAGTATCCTATGTCCTTCTCCTGGCTCTAAACTACCTCCCTGACAATTTTCAGCTAAATCGGTTCAGCCGTTCTTGAGTTATAAGCGAAGTAACTAACACGACTTTCTTTTATATATATAGATAACCACGAGGGCTGGGCCCGACGGCGCCGACATAGTTTTCATAATTGAGCGCGCGTGTGTGTGGCAGCCTGTTATGCTCAACTTTGATTAAACAAGCAATCAACCGCGGTTTAAACTGTTCAGTCAATTGTTTCTGGATTTTTAAGGATTAAAATAATATTTTAAACTTGTAAAGACATACAGCCTTTGCTGGGAGTTCAACTCTCTCCGCTATGTTCAAGTTAGATTCAAGTTCTAAGAGGGAATGCAGAATTAAAAAAAAAGAAATATTTAAGTAAAGTATGTATAAATCATAATAACTATTAAATACGATATAAACAACTTCATAGAGTTTAGGTTAACATGCTTGATCCGTGATACAATATTCAGTGAATTTAATATGTCATTTGCTGAAAAAGTGAACTCTATTTTAGCATTTTTACCCGACTGCGCCAGAAGGAGGGTTAGGTTTTTCTTTTTCTTATTGTTTGTTACGATTTTTTTTCTGTTTTTTGATACGTTGTTAAAATAACCAATTTTCTCACAAGTGGTTAATATAAATTAGTTTTTCAAACCATGGTCATAGCTTGACTTTTAGTGCAATTTTTAACTATTTAGGCCGAGTTGCACCACCTAATTTTAACGGTAACGGTAACTATAACCGGTGCTTTTTGTATGGAGTTTGACAGATTTTTGACGTTTGTTAATGTAAGATGGCCAGCCAGTCTTACATTACAACAACAAACTTAGGCTGGGTTGCACCATCTTACTTTAACTTTTACAAAAAAAAAAGACACCTGTTATCGTCATAGTTACGGTCAAAGTTAGATGGTGCAACTCAGCTTTACAGTAATAACATTTGACAATTGGTAATTTTGTTATTACGTTAAAAGTCCGGGCCTCGTACTTCTGTCTGAAGTTCTGATCACGGCCGTGTGCGTGGCAGCTCGATTATACAACTCCGATGAAACAAGCAATCAGCGCCGCGGTTTCGACTGTTCAACTGAACTCAATAAACCTTTTGGGAGTTTAGGACGTTAACTTCTTTTGTATTTTCAACCGACTTCAAAAAAGGAGGAGGTTCTCAATTCGACCCGTATGTTTTTTTTTTTCTATGTTTGTTACGCGATAACTCCGCCAATTATGAACCGATTTGAACAAATCTTTTTTCGGCGTATAGGTAATACCTCAAGGGTGGTCCCATCTAAATTTAATAATATAAAAAACCACCCCCAAGGGTGGAAAATTGGGGATGAACTTTTTTATACGCAATATCTCCGCCGATTATGAACCAATTTTTTTTTGGTCTCAGTGTACTGCCTACCTTTAGTGGTAACATCAAGGTAATAATTAGTTAACTAAAAAGCAAGAAATAAGTAAAATTTTATAAAAAAAAATAAAACCGACTCCAAAAAACCTACACTAAAACGTCGAAAAATAATTACTAATTACCTACTTATTTATTAGGACGACTTATTAATATTTATGTAGGTATACCATGATTGATACTTTTGGAGTCGGTGCAGGCAAACTTTACATGTTTCATAATCTTGGCACCGACTCCAGAAGTATCAATCATGGTATACCTACATAAATAATATTAATAATTCGTCCTAATAAATAAGTAGGTAATTAGTAATTATTTTTCGACGTTTTAGTGTAGGTTTTTTGGAGTCGGTTTTTTTTTTTATAAAATTTTTCATAATAAGTAACCAAGAGTAAGTTCATTTGTTTTTTTTTGGTTGCATAATAGGTAGTAAAGAGTCAGATAAAAATACAGGGTGGAATTTTGTGATGCCACCTGAAGAATTTTGAAAATCGGTCCACAATTGACGGAGTAAACTGTGAACAATGAACATGCATAGAAAAAAAAATACATACAGCCGAACATAGAACCTAGATTTCGGTTAAAAACACCGGTTATGGTTAAAGTAACGGCTAAAATATGGTGGTGAAACTTAGCTCATGACTACAAAGCCACTCTCTACTATATTTTAACACACATAATATAACTACAGGGTGTTCAAAGAAATCAAACCCCACGTTAAGCCGTGCTGCGCTTCCGTACTTTACTATACAGGGTGGCCAAAACAGTGAGGTCTAAAAGAAAAATTTAGATTCCTTACCTCAAGGTGTACCTAAATCACCCCCATGTATATTATACGATTGTGCTTAGTTTAGGAGATAGAGTTAATTTTGTGATATTTTAAAATTTTATGACCTAGTAGGCTTTAAACATTTTTATCTTTTTTTTGGGTTTACTTTTTTCAGATTTCTTTTTTTCGACAGATTTCTTATGAATTGCAGATGTTTGAAAAAAATAATCACCTTCCTATCTTTGATTCAAGATACAAAAGTTTTGCTAGAAACATTAAAATCATGCTTTTATCAGAACGCTATCAAATTTTCAACTTAAAAGTTTAAGTAAAAAAAAGAACTTCCATAGGTCCAAAACTATTTTAAAAACTGCGCCGTTTCCTGAACTTTCATAATAATACAAAAAAACATGTACTTAATAGGCCACTATTTCCTGTAATCGGTCCACTAAAGTGGTAAGTCGGAGATTTCGTTACATGTTTTTGACTTTCTTAGAGTGAATTAATATTGGGAATCCTCTAAGTTTACATTACGTAGAACAGATTTAAAGCAGTAACTGGACAGAACATGTTTTTATTCTCAACGAGGAAGCTCTTGCCCTTCATCACACCTGGTGGAAACTGATGATTAGGCTGAAGGTGGAAGGGAACTTCAACTACAGAGGAACTATGGCTTCCTACCTCCAAATGCCGGAATACAGTAATGCTTTTAACATTATTGTTATAGTGACAGACTTAGGAAAATAGAGTTGCTAGCCAGGCAGACTTAGATCAAACCCTACCACCAACCAAACCGAGCAGAAAATTTCACCTCCACTGGGAATCAAACCCGGGACCTCTGAAGCTTACCTCTTACCACTTGAAGACAGAGGCAGTTGTTACATTTTACTATTACCCTTGAAATACCTACTACAGTGAGAAGAAGAAGGAGGGATATTTGGTTTATGTTCATCAAAACTTACTTAAAATAACAATGTGTTCCGGAATTTGGAGGTAGGAAGCCATAGTTCCTTTGTAGTTGAAGTTCCCTTCCACCTTCAGCATAATCATCAGTTTCCACCAGGTGTGATGAAGGGCAAGAGCTTCCTCGTTGAGAATAAAAACATGTTCTGTCCAGTTACTGCTTTAAATCTGTTCTACGTAATGTAAACTTAGAGGATTCCCAATATTAATTCACTCTAAGAAAGTCAAAAACATGTAACGGAATCTCCGACTTACCACTTTAGTGGACCGATTACAGGAAATAGTGGCCTATTAAGTAGATCTTTTTTTGTATTATTATGAATGTTCAGGAAACGGCGCAGTTTTTAAAATGGTTTTGGACCTATGGAAGTTCTTTTTTTTACTTAAACTTTTAAGTTGAAAATTTGATAGTGTTCTGATAAAAGCATAATTTTAATGTTTCTAGCAAAACTTTTGTACCTTGAATCAAAGATAGAAAGGTGATTATTTTTTTCAAACATCTGCAATTCATAAGAAATCTGTCGAAAAAAAGAAATCTGAAAAAAATCAACCCAAAAAAAAGATAAAAATGTTTAAAGCCTACTAGGTCATAAAATTTTAAAATATAACAAAATTAACTCTATCTCCTAAACTAAGCACAATCGTTTAATATACATGGGGGTGATTTAGGTACACCTTGAGGTAAGGAATCTAAATTTTTCTTTTAGACCTCACTGTTTTGGCCACCCTGTATTTTAATATACATATAGTTATATACAGGGTGTTCAAAGCCATTAAACCACACGTTAAGCGCCTCACTTTACTATATTTTAATATTATAGCTATATACAGATGTTCAAAGACATCAAACCCCACGTTAAGCCGTGCTGCCGGGAGCAGGCGGCTGGCGGTGACAGGCACCTACCCCTTGGCGCGCCCCATGAGAGCCTCAAGGTCCTCGCTTTAATCTTTATGTTTTTGACTCTGGAATGCTTTGGGCTAGATGTAGAATACTCGTATGATTTTTATGGGTAACGAAATCATAATTAAATAGCAAAATCCCGAAAAAAATATTTTGAACTATTTGGTACAAAAAATGAAACGGAATAGCTGGAAAAACTGGCTAGCTTTCATTTATTACCAGCTGACCCAGTGTAACCAGCGCAAAGCGACTTCTTACTGCATATAAATCCCAACTAATATTATAAATGCGAAAGTAACTCTGTCTGTCTGTCTGTCTGTCTGTCTGTTACGCTTTCCCGCTTAAACCTCGCAACCGATTTTGATGAAATTTGGCATAGAGATAGTTTGAGTCCCGGGAAAGAACATAGGATAGTTTTTATCCCGGTTTTTGAAACAGGGACGCGCGCGATAAAGTTTTTCTGTGACAGACAAAATTCCACGCGGGCGAAGCCGCGGGCGGAAAGCTAGTTAATGTAATAAACTGCGAAAGACTGATTTCCAAACCTAAAATTCATTTCTTCACATTTTTCCCATCAATTTTCCGATGTCTAGGTATTTATTTTGCTAGTTGAGGCTGAGACAAAACCATGCAATCAAAGATTATTAAAATCGGACCAGAGCCGTGTGTAATCTAAGTACTTTCTTCTATTTAAAGATATACTTACCATCAGGTGAGATACAGGCCAAGAGCTTCCTCGTTGTGGATTAAAAAAAAAAATATATTTCCTTTATTTGCTTTAAAATAAAATAAAAAACAGCCGCTCTTGAAAAACATCACACTTGTCTTCAAAATAGGTTTTGACAGCTCATAAAAATGACCCCAATTAACAGGTGACGTTTAACCCTTCACTTCTCGTGTGCCCAACTGTGCCCCTCTCCAAAACAAATGCAGTTGCACCCTTATGCGAGGGAATACGGGTGACGTACTTGCTATTGTTGGGGCAGCCATAATTAAACCACGACCCACTTTTAATTGTTTTTGCTAAAACATGATTTTTTGAATTGATAAGTGTTTTCAAACTAAAGTTTAATATAAACATAACTTGTGAGTACTATTTTAATAAGTAGTTATTGAATTGAGAATTTGTGCACGCTAGAAATCTTATTCAGAAACCGGGCGTAAACCTATTTTGACTTTGGCCTAACATAAAATGCTCTCTGCAGGATCCCGTTTAGCAGTATATTCACACGTACGTCGTACATCCCGTTTGCAGTGTCCCGCAAAAAAGCGATCCCATCGAATTTCACTCACACATTATTGTGTGTTCACCAATGCTTTGCATAATCGGTAATAGTACAAACATCAAAATAATATTACCTACGAAACTAGATTGCCGTGGAAAAGGGCCCTAAATACTTGTGTTTCAACATTATAATTAATAAGTGTGACTTATAGAACGCATTTCCCTTTTCTCCTCTTTTGACCAAAGACAAGATAAGTTGGTCACGCTTCAGCCATCACTTAACACAGATTAAAAATCCCACCATAAACACCGTCTAAAAAGGTTCTAATAGCCGCCATCGATAATTGTAATCGGGGGGGCTGGGGAGGCGCCATCTGCCGGCAACCCCCCAGGCTGTCAACCGCAGGCGGACAGTATGAGCGAAATTGATTCGTTGATATGTTTAGTTTTTCGGCCCTTTTTGAGGTTAGGACCTTCTTTAATGTTTTTAAATTTAGGTTCTTTGTTCTGAGAGGTTTGGTGAGGCGTGGTTTGTTAGTCTGTGCCTAACTGAAACTCAATGTAAATATTGTGATATTTGAAAAAGAGGCCGTAAAGCTGAGTGTCTTGCGCTGTTTTTTTCAGCACTAGCCCTATTAAAGCAGTTGTAGGGTTAAAAATTATACAGAGATGTATGAAAAGAGTTTTTTAAAAGCTAGCAAACATTTATTTATTAAGTTGAAGGAGTGACCGTCTTTTTTCAGTCACCTACCACTGTACAGTAACATAAAGCAACATGTTTAAATCCGTTGCTGGTGCAAGCTTTGCTATAGTACCAAAACAAAACAGTACAATTTAGGCGGTCTTATCTAGGAAGCGACTTCTTCCAGGCAACCATTTTTGTTGTTGTTGCAAAAAGCAGTTGTTTAAAAAATAGGAAATTATACCTTTTTTTATTTTACTTTTGAAACTTAGTTTAAAGTCTTAAGCCTCAAATCAGGCACGTAGTGAGCCCTAGCCAAGTTCTTACTACATCGCTCGACCCCGCCGCGCCGGCCGTCGAGTGTCGTTGCTAACGCGCGGACCCAACAGCGCTGATCTATTGTACTTTTAAAGGTACCTCCTTAGTTTAAAGTTTCAAATCAGGCACGTAGTGAGCCCTAGCCAAGTTCTTACTACATCGCTCGTCCCCGCCGCGCCGGCCGGCGAATGTTGTTGCTAACGCGCGATGGAGGCGGGTGGCAGGTGCGCACGACGGCGCGGCTTTGGCAAATTTTAATGAATGTTTGTACAGAAGTGAGAGGACTGGATGTGGCTTGTGTTTGAGGATCAAATTGGGTTTGGTACTAGGCATGATACAAGTAATTAGTGGCATCTTGTGTAGTCATAGGTCCTGTTAGCAATACAGTTCGATGTGATGTTGACTTTACCTTTTATAAATAGTTAAATTATTTCATTTATTAGTTAATGTATGCAGTATTTGTCTCTTCTTCTTTTTACCTACCTTTATTTTTTATATTTTAAGTTTTTAACCTCATTCCATAGTGGTAGGGGCCAAAAAAAATCTGACCTAATTTTACCTGCGTCCATTTTAGGGTTAGAAATTATTTTTAATGGCCTGAATGGTGCGTATTTGAAACACGTAATTGGTTTCGCCAATGTCGAAGGATTAAATTCGAATGCCAAATTCGTACGGATCGGATTTTTGCGGGACACTGCAAACGGGATGTTCATGTGAATGTTGTCCTACAAAAAAACAGGATGTCTCTGTGGGAAAGAGTCTTGCCCTTATATTGGTCTGCCTCTGCTCCCAACTACGCTCAACTTCTACTCAAACTGCGCTCACGCCGTTCTGATTTCTCTATATCTTCGTCCTCGTGCCATATGCCACCAGCGCCGATGTTATATGGATTTCATTTAGGAAATCGTATAATATTACAACAGGCGTTTAGCCGTGCTAATGCGTATTTTTATGCTTAATTTTTCAAAATGGCCGCCGCGCCACTTTTATTACGCTGAGTAATGTTTTGTCAACGAATTTTCGTGAGTTTACAGCTGAATTTTAGTTTTGTAAGGTTTATTTTACGTTCGCCCTTTTATATTTGGCCATCGGTACTTAAAAATAGTGTATGTATTCATTATGTAGTGTATTTATTTCTGTAAGTGATTTCGTGAAGTTGTGGATATTTCTAAACCGAACAAAGCAGTTCTGAAAATAATTTAAAAAACTTAAGTCATAATAAATGATACAGAAATGGGAAAAACAATCAAAACCATTTAATCCAAGAGAAAGAACATTTGAAGCTACAAAATTAAACAATATTATTTAAAGTGTTACCTACGCTACCAACCGGCCATTATGGAAATCATTGAGGGAGGCCTATGTTCAGCAGTGGACGTCCTATGGCTGAAATGATGATGATGATTTAAAGCAGTGGTTCCCAAACTTATTTAGTCTACTGCCCACTTTGAGAATAAAATATTTTTTAGCGCCCCCCAAATAGCCCTTTAAGCCTGCAGCGCCCACAAGGGGGCGTTATCGCCCACTTTGGGAAAGACTGATTTAAAGTGTTTGTTCATTTATAAGCATCAGACAATACAACCTGTTATGCCTTTAGTGTTCACTCATGTGTCAGTGCGTGGGAAATTGAAAAGAAAACCTTCATTGACATACATTATATAAAATTTTCTTGCGACGAATAGAAATTTTAACGCAAACTCTTGTAGAGTTCACAAAATACTCTATTCAAGGTGTTTGCTAAGAAATGTTTTCTTTATTTTATGTAAGAAGTAAAAACTAAGTCTTTCAAAGTATTAGTTTTCTTTAGTACTGGCCCAAAAGGCGCTTAATCTTCTATCAATAATATTTTTGTGTGTAAACATTTTTTGTAAAGAATACGAGATTCTTTGTAAATACTATTAAGTCCCTATAATCTGAAAATTCTTAAACAAAAATGTAATTTATTGTTACAAATTCTATGTAAGGATAGAAGAGATGTAAAGAATTCTTTGGCATTTAACTCAATGTAGGCTTGTAGGGTTATATGAAAGAATTTTGCGAAATTCAACCCTCAAGGGGGTAAACCAGGGTTGATTTTTCATGAAAGTCCTTCATTTTTGAGGCTAAGTAGATTGGAACTGTTTTTAGGCTAACAAATAAAGACCAATGTGTTTTACCTAACGTTGTTTAAAATTCTACCCCGAAGGAGTGAAACGTGGATTTTACATTATTAAGAATAGGCTGTTTAAAAATACTATAGGATCTTCATAAGTGTTTATTTCTCTCTATTAAGAGTCCTGGAGGATTATTACTTACACGTCAGTTTGTCCGCAGATTCTGATAGTCTTGGAAAGTATATTTTTTTAATCTTTTTTTAACCATTTTTGGATTTATCGCGACTCAAGAGGGTTATTAAAGCTAGTTTCCAAACACTTGGTTTCCCGCTGCAAGTGGCACCCTACCCTAAGTCGCCAGCTGTGTCCGCGACGGACGCGTAATATTTCAAATACAAGCTGTGCCAGCGGCTTTGCCCAAGTGTGCACCTAAATAAGCATTATGTTTTAACAACAAACTGGATAAGTGAATTGTGGCGTATTTGTATTTCCAGCTCTAAATGGGTTTGTGTGCTTGACAATAAGGAGTATTATTACCTAATTCTAAAATGACTCATTTGTACTTTTTTTTATGCAGAACAAGGCAAGGTACACATCTGCCCTATAAGTGCTTATTCGCTCTCGCATTTAAAACGCCCGGATTATAGTGCTAAACCAATCTTAGTTAAGTTTTAAAGAAAAGATTTAAGGATAAAGAAAATCAAATAATCTCGAAAAGGGGTGAAATTTTGTATGAGAGCACACTTTTTATTCTAATTTATGTTCTCAATTGATTTTACACTATGGAACAATTGTACATATGCCATCTGGGAATTGAACCTTTGAACTGATTTCTATAACGAATGTTTGGAAACATATTCGTGGCATAGCAGTTGTAATAGCAGTTTTGTTGCAAAATCGTACCTAATAAAAATACATTAAGGTCGCACAGTGACAAGTGCAATGAGGGCTATCGTTTTAGCGCTCACCAGTTAGCGCCACTGTAGAGTAAGGTCCTGTCACTTGCTAGTAGCGAAGACAATGGCACCAACTGGTGAGCGCGAAAGTGGTAGGAGGACTATCGTATTTGCACTCATCAAGATGGCGCCACTGTAGAGTAAGGTCCTCGCCAGGGGTGCCAACGGTTAAGTATAAAAACGATAGCTCACATTGAGTCTTGAGACCATATGAACCTAAATGTGTTAGTTGGAAAACATCATCTATCACAACTACACAAGGTACCAAAGTGTGAAACTCGTAAACAAACTCCATACTCAATTTAAACAATATATTAATTCATTTAGCACGATTCCCATCGCATTACTTATCTCGTCCCAATAACATTCCACAGGCAGCTGTCGTTTCCCACGCGGTATGGTAATGCCACCCCACGCCCACCTGTGGGAGAGAGCACGTGTTTCAGCCTTTTGGACCTCCAGATCCATTATACAACCGCGGACTTGCGGGTAGATTAGGAAGAAACTGTTGGGTTTAAGACAGGTCGATGGAATTTTATTTGGGATTTGTTATTTGTTGGTTTGGGAAAAAAGAGGGTGGGAAAAGTTGCCGTTAAAATTGAGTATAATAAGTAACATTAAATTGATGGTACTAATTTACACAATTTAATATTGGCATGTTGAGTTTTGTCTATTGATCTTTACAAATAAAAAAATATTTGAAGATGACATTCTTTGTTAAGAGTATTATTACTTTCATTAAATACAAAGTTTGTATACCTATCAGTCACATTGAATTTTACAGATTAAACGACAGTCTAATTTCTTATATTTCAGGAATCTGTTGACGTCAAGTTAGGTATTATTATCGCATTAACCACGGGCTTTTTAAGAAAGTATTAGTTACTAGTTTTTGCCCGCGGCTTCACCCGCGTGAAATTTAATGTCACATATCGGCATAAATTATAGCCTATAAGTTAATCTGGGTTACAAACAATAATACTGTAAGGTTTCAACAAAATCACTTCAGTAGTTTTTGCGTGAAAGAGTAACAAACATCCAGACATCCAAACTATCGCATTTTAAATAATATTAGCACGAGTACGAATATCTACTCGTAGTATAAAACAATGTCGCTTTTGCTCTCTGTCCCTATGTAAGTATGCTTAGATCTTTAAAACTACGCAACGGACTTTGATGCGGTTTTCTTTAACAAATAAAGTGAGGAAGGTTTATAATTATAAAACATGCATAATATAGAAGAGAAAAACCGAGAAATTCCATTGAACCCGTGCGAAGCCGGGGCGGGCTGCTAGTCCTACTAATATTATACATGCAAAAGTTTGGATGTCTGGATGTTTGTTACTCTTTCACGCAAAAACTACTGAACGGATTTTGACAAAACTTTACAGTATTAATGTTTATAACCCAGAATAACTAGGCTATAATTTATGACGATTTGTGACAAACTAAATTTCACGCGGGTGAAGCCGCGGGCAAAAGCTAGTTTTTCATAAACAAAACTAGCTATAATTTGGATCTTCTACCACTAATTTCACAATCAACCAAGGTTTTTACCCATGGTCCTCATTCAAACATTCCATAGCTTCCAAAATTCCAGCTGTATTTTATATCTAATCCGCAACGGGCGAGGCCTGTTTGCACAGGGCTTAGGGGGTGGGGGCGATGATGAAAAATGCGAGCCCAGCTGCCGGCTCTCACAAGCTGGATGCAGGATTAAAGCATGTGTAAATGTAAGTGGAATGTGTTAAAAGTGGGTTGATAAGTTTTGTGATAATTTTATCGGGGATTGATTAGGGGTTTTTATAGGAAAGTTTTTATCTTTCTTCAAACAATAATTAATTTTCTTCAAACGCAACTTCAACTCAACATTCGTATTTTATATGGTTCAAAACTCTTACAATTAAAAAAAAAAGTATTATTGTTTGGACATAAAATATCTTTAAAAGTAGGTTAGTCTAGACCTATTCTGAGTAACAATATGTTTGATTTAAGTTATTAATAAATATTTAATTTTTATGACAAAATCTTTATTTACAATAAAGAGATATAATATTTTTACATCGCCAACTTAACTCTAAACTCATAATAAATTAATTTTAACGATATAAAGGCTCACCTATTCGATTTATATTTCTTCCCAGTTTTATAATCAATACCTCAATAATGTATGTACCTAAAATACATACTCCAACATAATGTAGGTATATTGTTCGTGACATTCTCTGATCCCGTAGCGTGCTACAAGCCTATAATACCACAGTCGACGCTACAAATTGCTACAAAAGGCTGTAGCACGTAGCCGTTGCTACGAACTACGAACGTAGCAATAACTTTAGTGTCCTTCACAAAAGATCCCGTAGCACTTTTAAAATTTGATTTTAAATAAGCTTCTTAGAATAATTTTATGTAATACTATTTATTACCTATTTATAGTTCTCATACTTACAATTATAATAGTTTTTAGTTACAGTAGGATGCATGTTAGTACAACCACAGGTATATTTAAACCTTCATTTTGTTAAAAGCAAAAATTAATTTGAGTGTGATCAATTATAATAATTCGCGATTGTGCTTTGTGAAGCTCTATTATAAGCATTATAGTAGTAAAGCATCATAGACTGAAAGTCTGAAATGATTGAATGAACTTAACCTAACAGAATGAGAGAAAGAACGAACCAATTAATAATGAATAGAATAAGTAGGCTTGGATTAATTGACTGAATTTGAGTGCAGTAGGCATTTGTGTCTTTCTGTTATGTATTTGTAACTGTAGACAGCACATCAGACTATGCAGTTTTGTTGGAAAATAGTACATTTACAATAGCATAAGATGCCAGTGATACCTTGATGTGCTGTCGTCAATAGATACAAATTCTGCATAATTAAACATCAGCTCACTTCAATAAATCTTCTTTTACTTCTACTTATCATTGTTATAATACGTAATACATAAAGTCAAAGTCAAAGTATTTATTTGCAAATAATAACTTAATTTATTTCTGAACCCCGTTTTCTTTTAATCAGCTCCCAGATGCAAATGTCGCAAATCGATCAGCGGCATCTGGCGATCTTTTCGGTATTAACGCGCCATCTGGCGGCGATATTGCCATAGACTATAGACCGTGCGCGCTGGCCGAAAGGGTTGATACGATTTCTTTTGTGAAAGTAGATCTTTGATTGATATTATTAACTTATATTTTCTGTATTGCTTTATTTATTTATGTTAAATTAATAAAGCAATACAGAAAAAATAAGTTTCTGGCGTTAGGTAGGTCTGTGTGTGTCATGACATGATTAGTAAGTATTTTCATAATTTTACTGAGTTTATTAAATACTAGCGGCCGCCCGCGACTTCGTACTCGTGATTCTCGTTTTACCCCCTTCATCTATCTTACGCGGTTTAGATATTTTCATACAAATGTTTTTTCCCGCTAATTCCCGTTCCCGTGGGAATTTTGAAATATTCTGTTGTAACTAAGCTTTAAGTTTACTAAGGTACCTGCATGCCAAATTTCAAGCGTCTAACTTAAGCGGTTTAGATTTTTCATACAAAAGGATTTTCCCGCTATTTCCCGTTCCCGTGGGAATTCCTAAGTATACTATAACCTGCCCAGGAGTATGAAGAATAATTGTACCAAGTTTCGTTAAAATCCGTCGAGTAGTTTTTGTTTCTATAAGGAACATACAGACGGACAAACAGACAGACAGACAAAAATTTTACTGATTGCATTTTTGGCATCAGTATCGATCACTAACCACCCCCTGATAGTTATTTTGAAAATATGTTTCATGTACAGAATTGACCTCTCTACAGATTTATTATAAGTATAGATAGATAGAGAGGCTTATCATTATTGGTGATTTACACTCGTATTCACAAACGATACTTGCTTCAGTGAAGCAGCAAATCGAGTGCACAGCGTTGAATAGAGCTCTGTGATTGGTTCATGTGTCACCCTGTGCGTCCCCGCGCACTGTAAGACAATAAATGTTTGCGAATACTCGTACGGAGGTCAGTCTGTACTACAGGATGATGACATTTTTTAATTTAATTAAGACAAATAATGAATTTTGGCCAAACGAGTTGATGTTTATTGCATTTCTCCCTTATTATATCAACGAGAAGAGAAGATCTCTCAATAAAGAGGAATTAAAGAAGGTTTAATTTAGTACAATAAACAACATTGTGCAAAAATTTTCTTAAGGCTACCCGTGCGAAGCCGAGTCGGATCTATAGTTTAAAACAAAGTAACCATAATCTTTTAAATAAATTACTTTTTTACCGACCTTTTTTCGAAAGTTTACATTTTATTTACGCGTGCAATCCTGAAAGCGCTCGCATTAAAAGTGACATTAGCCGAACGAATTCGTTTCCAACACGCCACCTGGTGTCGGTGTCGGCAAACACGCGGCTTACACTGTTTGGGCTGCAGATTAATGTCATCAACAGCAAGCATGGCAACACCAAACGGGAATGGTTGGTGTACGAGTGGACAGAGCGACAGTGACCGTATTACTATGGTATTACCGTATTACTCTGGAAAAGATGCGTAATTCTTAAAGATTGAAAGAAAGAAATAAATAAATAACATCCTTGGACATTTACCAAATACTTACCTACTTACGCCTAATTGTCCAACAGTGGACGTCTTTCGCGCTAGATACGCATTCTGACGTTTTCCCAAATATAAATTTCTCATCATTCCTACACTACACTAATGACAGAGCTACTCGCGTTAGCTAGATTATATCCTACTAATATTATAAATGCAAAAGTTTGGATGTCTGGACGTTTGTTACTCTTTCACGCAAAAACTACTGAACGGATTTTGATGAAACATTACAGTATTATTGTTTATAACCCAGAATAACATAATCTACTATATAAAAATAAGTCGGGTTTTCCTCCCTGACGCTATAACTCCAGAACGCACGAACCGATTTCCACGGTTTTGCATTCGTTGGAAAGGTCTCGGGCTCCGTGAGGTTTATAGCAAAGAAAATTTAGAAAAAATTAACAAACGAAATTCCACGAGGGCGAAGCCGCGGGCGGAAAGCTCGGCTCTAATCTCGGCTATAATTTATGACCAACTGTGAAAAACTAAATTTCACGCGGGTGAAGCCGCGGGAAAAAGCTAGTAGATCATATAAACATCCCGATTGTCGAAGTTAATGTCTACGTAGTTCGTTTTCAGAGTAGTTAGTTTTCAATATAACTTGCCCTACAACCACTTTGGGACAACACATCGGCTGGCGTTGAGAATGAGTGACGGAAGAAACTTTATTGCCTGTGTGATTTTATTGTTTTAAGCTTTCATGGTCATTTTGTCATTATTAAGTGTGCATTTGTGTGTTTTTATTAATTTATTCTTTCTATTCAAACTCTAATTCTAACCTTAATTCTCCTTTCCCCTAACTTCACATTAAAACTAAAGTTTAATGTAAAAACAGTTGACAAGCGCTCAGCTGAGCTGCGGCGAGCGTCGCCCGCCCAACTGCGCCGAAGTATTTGGTTTCCGTCGGATGGTACACACACTGTTATGTAATAAATAAAGGGGCAGCGTTCAACACATTTGAAAATAATATCCTTGTGAGTTTTCGCACTAAATTCCGTACTGTTAATATTATAAATACGAAAGTACCTAATTATATCCTTTTCACGTCTAAACTTGTGAACCTATTTGCATATGGTTTGAAGATAGTTTAGGACTCAAAAACAGAATAGTTTTCATCTCGATTTTTGAAAGATTCTTATTTCTGTGACAGACCGATACTTACATGGACAAGAACTAGTTAATAAAACAATTACATTAAATTGTTTAAAGTCTAAAATCAGTTCATCTTTATGAATACTTAGGTTTTAGCACTAATATACTAGGGCTTTTTAGGAAAGGTATTAAGGTATTAATTCAGCAAAAAGGTGTAAATCTAGTTTACTTTTATAAGACTCGAAAGGTCCTTAAATATCTTGCGCTTCCAAACGAACAATATTCAATTATCCCAACGAAGGTCTTCTGGAATTCAAATGATTGTGCAAATCTTATTGTACGAAGCAATTTGTTTTGATTTATTCAATAAAAAGTCTTTGAGACAGATTGCCCGACAAATTGGATAAAGTTGGAAGAAAGGCTCTGAAGGTTTGATAGGTATTGAGAATTCAATAATCTGAGTAGTATAACTGTGGTATAACTCGGATATGCTTTAGAAAATAAAAATAAATGTCTCTCATTGCGAAATGTTATCAGACCTCAATTAGAGCCAAGTTTCTAGCTCTACTTAAAAACCAATTCAACTCTATGGTCTACATATACCATAGTTAGTCAAAATATGTGGCATTTTACTGAAACATCACGCAAACTTCTTGAGAAAATATAAAGCAAGGTTTCACAGTTTATGCACATTATTCATGATACTATTTCGTTTAACTAAAAATCTTTATTTACGCTTCACATTCCCGCCAAGAAGTCACGTTGACGATTATGACATCATCATCATCATCATCATTATTTCAGCCATAGGACGTCCACTGCTGAACATAGGCCTCCCCCAATGCTTTCCATGTTGATCTATTGGTAGCGGCCTGCGTCCAGCGCTTCCCTGCTACCTTTACGATGTCGTCGGTGATAGCTTATGACAGCTCAGACTTTTTTTTAAATTCACACATTGGAAATAAGGCCCGAAAAGTTTAGTTTTAAAAATGGAAGGAAGGCAAGGCTCTAATCTTCTTTCAGCTTCATAACCAGCCAGCAGCGTGGTGCACTGCGCCGCGACAGATGGCGGCCGCACGTGCCCGCCATATGGCGGCTATTTGTGGCCTGCTCGCTGGGAACCGGGCGAGTAGGACACCGATCGACTGTTGTCGTGTGCGATATTGATAAGAGTTCGCGATTGAAAAATCCGCCAGATGGCGGGACGTGGATGTAGGGTCTGACTGCTGTGATTGGTGGATTTTGACATATCTGTCAATGTCATGTCAAAAATAACCAATCATGCAGCATTTGGACCTCGCGTCTACGTATTGCCATCTGGCGGATTTTTCAATCGCGAAAACCCTCATTAGGGCTTATTATGTTGAAGTTGTGGAACTTGTGGAGATTGAGGGAGGCCTATGTTCAGCAGTGGACGTCCTATGGCTGAATGATGATGATAATAAAAAAAAAGGCTCTTAAAATTGCAACCTTTAAGTTTGGCTATGGGCGTAGACTGTCATCTTACGATGATCGAAGGGTTGAGTTCCGGGTGGATACGCTGGGTGTCCGTCGCCAACAGCAGGACCTATACTATCTGCACAAAATAGTCCATTCCCATCTGGACTCTCCATATCTCCTATCACATATAAACTTTAACGCCAGACCCAATCCCAGACATCCTCGAGCGTTTCGACTCCAAGTGCTAACAAACAACACCTCCTTTTACAACCCAATGGTGCGCATGTGTCGTCTATACGACGACCTGACATGCCGTGAAGATGATTTAGATGTCTTTGACGTAAACCACAACAGATTTCGTAGGCAAGTGATAGACTTACTCAGTTCGGTGCCTCGCAAAGGTAACCATTAGAACGGAAACTTTAACTTTAAATTACTTTATTGTTTTATAATTTAACATTGTTATACTCTGTGTCGCTATTCATCATGCTGTGTGTATACAATTAGGTTGTCAATCTAGCTCTTAACTACTAACCATGTGTACTTAAGTATCTACTAACAAAACTCGATTGTCAACTGTAGTATATACCTAATAAATAAATAAATAAATAATGATGTTGAAGTTGATAATATTAATATTGAAGAAGTAGACTGCGTTCTCTATATTAGAAAAGGGTAGGTACACTAAAATCTAGGTATACCAAGTAAGTAAGTAGGTACTACTCGATTGGGATGGTAAAATTTAGCTTATTGGTAGGCATAAAATAATGTAATCTGCGGTTTAATAGCAGCAAAGAAGGTAAAGTTGCTTTGGTTACCCAACTCTATACGATTGCGAACATTTGTAAAATTAAAAATGTCTGTATTTGTTTAGACTAATTAAAACTACTTAGTTCTTACAGATTGTCAAAAAATGCTCTCAAGGGGCCTTTACATTATTTTTCTCACTATTCAATTTATTATATTGTTTATTATTAAGAAATTAAAGTCTAAAATATAATCCTCGAATTGATTGATGGGCAGTGATCAAAACCTTCATACACGTAAATTGCTAAAGTCGATCGATTCCAGCATCGCGCAGGTACCAGCGGTCCATCTGTGCGTCCAGCCGTGATTGTTTAGACGAGTGATGTACAAACAACGAGTAATAAAACATTTTACATGGATCTGGATGGAATTATGTATGAAAACAGTTTAAATACAGTTGCGGCATACTTTCAGTAGAAATTTTGGAAGTTTGATGTATACAGATGGGTTTTATTTGGGAATTATGTATAGGTAGATGATGAAAATGTTAATGTTCGTGTACACAACACTACTTATCTTTGAGTGATCAAATTACCTTTGCCATACTTATTATTATTCTGTGGTAATACTTGATACTCTTACAGTATGATTGGTATTAGGTATGCATCAAGTAATAAAAATAGACAGACACGCGGGTGTACTTTAAGTTAAGGGTGCTTTAATTTGGCCTTGTTTCAATTTTTCTTGCGCTTCATGAAGAAAATGCAGGTTTTCCTATTTTTAACATAGTGGATAGATTTTACTGGTCCACTTTAGGTAAGTACTGATTTCGACAAAAGGTATAATATTATCTACATACCAAACAACCTAACCTACCTAGGGTTACACTGCAAAATACTTTTTTCTATCGAAATTATAGGGCAACCTCGGTAGCCCAGCAGGTCAGTTTAAGGGTTGATTTTTCAATCACCTTTCGTTCGTTTCAGCCGAAAGACGTCCACTGCTGGACAAAGGCCTCCCCCAAGCTCCTCCCTCCTCCCTTTAATCACCGACTAACTTTTGATTTTAACTGAAGAATAAAATTAGCTATGACAGTTTCTGTACTGTGTCAAAATTGACCAACTGTAGAAAAATCTTAAAATAAAAAGCATACAAAATTATAAACGGTACCCTGTTTGATCAGACTGTTTTCCCGCTTCCTTGACGGGCGTGTTATCAAGGTGCAAATACACTAAGCAGGTGCGCACGCGCATTCCTTTGCACTGCGTCTTGTCTGCGGCCTACAGCTTCCTGCGATCGCGAGTGCAATATGGGTCTTATCGATTACTCTATTTGTGCCCTTGAAAATATCATCATCATCATAATTTCAGCCTCAGGACGTCCACAGCTGAAAATAGGCCTCCCCCAATGATTTCAATATTGACCGGTTTGTAGCGGCCTGCATCCAGCGCCTTCCTAGCCTAGCCGCGATATTCCGAAAATTCCCACTCAGAAATCTTATTAAAACTGTTAATCAAAGAATAAACGTATTATGTCAAATAGCAGCTATACCTACTTCATAGTGAAATATACAACTTCTTCCACTTCTTCTTGTCGTTTCGACAACAAACAGATTCAGCCCAAAACTCTGCTACAAGAGTGGCGTTGTCGGTAAGTAGCATTCACTACTTATATCCTTAAAGCGAAAGGTCACTGATTGACTGACTCACTCATCACGAAATCTCAGAAACTACAAGTGCTAGGAGCTCAAATTTTGCATGGGGGTTCCCTTTAGAACGTAAGTGCTCAACTAAAGACGGGATTTTCCAAAATTCAACCCCTAAAGGGTAAAACGGGGTCCACGCGTACGAAGACACGAGCGGCCGCTAGTTAAATATACAACTAGAGACCTATTATTTTATTTTATAAACCAAAAACTGAACTGCAAACCCGCTCCTCAATTCCTCATCCGTCCCAAACTTCGTAACAAGCGCCGTAAGTTAGCATTTCAATAACGTGCAAATATAAAAATTGGAAGACGCACCTGCAACCCGCACCTGCGCTAACGACCCCACCCCCCGCCCTCTAGGGGCACCCGCCCACCTCCTCTGTAGGGGGTTAATGAAAGGATTGAGCACCGTTTGTCTTGTTTCGGGAACCATGTGAGACAAGATGCATTATTTTTGAAATAACTTGATAATTCTAATTTTTAGGGCGACAATTTAAGTGAAAATTACCTACTTTGGGATACGATACGACTCTTAGGCTGAGTTGCACCACCTAACTTTGACCGTAACTACAACAATAACCGGTGTTTTTTGTATGGAGTTTGACAGATTTTTGACGTTTGTCAAAGTTAAAGTAAAATGGTGCAACTCAGCCTCAGGGATTTACACGTGTTGTTAAGTAGGTAACTAAATTTTAATAGATCAAATTGCGTGTAAACACGAGTTTGCTACTAAATTCTGTGTTTACATGCAATTAATCACTTAAAAGTACCTAAGTTAAAATTTAGTTACGTACTTAACAACTTAATACGTGTAAATCAGCCTTGCCCATATAATAAACAATGCTCAATACTTATTCTGTCAAAGATTTTCTCCTGTGATTGGTGAAAATGGGAAATTCAACCGAAAGAAGTTTGAAATTAAATCGAGTTTGGAGTGTCTTTTGCCCGTTTTCACCATCAATCCCTAATTTTTAAGTGACCCCTATGGTATCACATAACAGGAATTTTGTCACTTAAAAATTAGGGATTGATGATGAAAACGGGCATTAATGGCCTAATGATAAATAGCTTTATTAGTTACTACATTTCAGTAACATGAGTGGTCAAAAAGCTTGCAATCTGTTTGTATGAAGCCCAGCATTCGAGTGGTAGAAGTGTGGCTGACACAACGCAGCGGCCGCTGACAAAAGGCAGGTGTGTGTGCGTACACTCGAACCAATACGAATTGCGATGGTTTTATAAAAAAAATGAAAACTAGAAGCACTAATCTAAAATTCTTCTTGGGCTAAAGGGGATTGAGAAAATGCGAAAATTGAGATTGAGAAAATGCCTAGTGGGATTTTAAGGCGATGTTTTGTATCGACACACTCTTGTAAGTGCACAAAAGACTCATAGATATTTGCAATAGTTGTTCCTTATGTGCATTTCCTCCGGTGTAGACAACTAATAAAGCAATTATTTCTATAGCTGTGTTATAGAGTAATTTATTAAATTTTCACCACTTTGCACTCACACAAATTCAACGATAAGTCCCGCATTGTTACTCGTATACGTCGCTTTGGGCGGAGTGTACTGGGCGGGCGGTTGCCTATCGTCAGGGCGACAGGAACAGCTGGACAACACGCGCTCATGCAGCCTGACCTTCGAGGGAGTGAGTTCTTCCTCGTAACTGACTGTTAAAGATCGCTTCACTCGCTACTTTTAAACTTTCGCTATTTTTTAAAGTTAGGTATGAAATTAGCGCTTGCGCTTGGCCGCTAAGAAAACTAAATTATTTTTTCACTTTCGACGAATTTCGATATTCTTTTGTTTTTTCACGATTCAAATTTTCGCCTAATTAGAAATACCTAGGTACCTACATACGTTTGTAATTTACCACATAAATTATAACGTATGTACATTTAGGCCAATTGAGCCACTACATGTCCATTTTTGAGGTACATAGTGATAATAAAGTTTTAATTTACTAAACATAGCGCTTCTTCTTTGACACTAGGTACAAAACTTTCAATTTTCCTTTTTCATTTTCCACAGATGGAGGCCAAAGTGAAGGAAGAGATGCCTGACAAAGACTACACTCAGCCTACGAGCACAGACCGGCGAAAATGTGAGTATTTAGACCCATTCTTAACACATAAGAATAAAATAGACACTCTTGATTTTAGCCTTTCAAGTACCAGCGACTTGAGACACAATAGAAATCACCGTTGTTACCGCTTTTTCGTGCTACCACAGGCTGAGTTGCACCACCTTATTTTAATGAGGACTAAAACCATAACTGGTATTTTTGTATGGGGTTTGACACAAGTTTGTGAGATGATGCAACTTTTCTTTAGGGTTCCACGAGATAAGAATGAATAAATAGACTTTTTTTTTTACTTTTCTTAGGAATAAGCGCATTTTTTGGTCAGAAATGAAATTGCAATACAAACAAACAAACAAAAGTGCTAAGAAAAAGACGGACTGGACTGGAAAAACAATCAAATTAAGTGAATCAGTGTTGTAAAATACAATCTTAACATAATTAAAGCGTAGATCATAAAGAAACAAAGCCCAAAGTTACATTTAACCGCAAACTCATTGATATAATAGGCCACAATGCAGGCCGTGATGCGGGACCCGCATAGCGGAGCATAGCGACAATAGTTACACCTAAGTACATTGTAACTTTCATTAAATTAGTGTTGCATCTGTGATCTAGCGGGCTACACCAGCTACTCTCTGGACCTGGTGTCATGGGCGTAGTTATTAAAATTTCTTAGGGATTAGAGTCGCTTCTCAAACTAAATCTAAATATAATAACGCAAAGGTGAACTGACTGACTGACTGACTGACTGATATAGTGATCTATCAGCGCACAGCCCAAACCACTGGACGGATCGGGCTGCAATTTGGCATGCAGGTAGATGTTATGACATAGGCATCCGATAAGAAAGGATTTTACGAAACTCCACTCCTAAGGGGGGTAAAACGGGATCCATGCGTACAAAGTCGCGGGCGGCCGCTAGTTATAAATAAACAAATTGAAAAAATCGAACTGTCTAAGGCGGGAATCGAACCCACGACCTTTCGTTTGCCGGGCGACGGCTCTTCCATGGTTGTAGTGTTTGTATAACTAAATGAAATAAATAGTTAACGCCACGACTTTAAGACACCCCGCAAAGTAGGCTAAAGACTTTTAGTCGGCCGATAGTTGGGTGGGGATCTAATTTGTATGAAGAATCGGCCGATACCAAAATCGGTGTAATGTGCGCACTTCCATACATGCCCATACTGATCAACTGCCCGACTAAACTATCGGCCGACGAAAAATCAATGGTCTGCGCCTAGTCTAAGTAGAAGTGTTGCAGCAATAACCTCCTCCTTTTTGAAGTCGGTTAAAAAGTAGAAGTTTCGCATTCATAATATTAGTACGGAAATAGGGACAATGGTAATAAGTTAATAACTTAACCACTAATAATACTCTGTAGAAATATGCATATTATAACGTCATCAAAGCAAAAATATTGATTGTTCATAAAATAGATGTTATTTGTAGCTACAATAATAGGAATTAGGGGCAGCGCTCGCAACCAGCGACCTTTCATAACGAACCACAGACGACACGGCTAGCTGCTGGAAGTGTAACACACATAGGGGAGACTGGGGCTGGTTTTAACAGGGGTAAATAGTAACAGCGTAATTACATAGAACCTATTCGACTTACCACGCTAATTCCAACGCACTTTGTGCCTACGAATAAGCGCAAACGTGTCTCGACCTGTCAGTTGCCGGCCAAGCGTCACGGGAGCAGGTTGCGTCAGACGCCTCCAATTTCACAGGAAAATGAACTTTTTTACGTGTTTAATTTTTTGCATTACTCTTTAAATATGTATCGTAGAAAATTGGCTTTGGTATTGCATAAATCCGAATTTATTGTATTTTTCATTAATTTCAAAGTTTTAATCGAAAATATAACCGGTAAAAGAAAAACAATAATTTTGTGCAAAATGAGGTCGTGGGGTTGGTTTTAACAAAATGCACGGGGTAGGTTCTAACGCGTTAATATTTGCCCCGAACATTGAGTAAGACTGACTTTTATAACCAAAGTTGTATGTTGATTTATTAGAGGAGTATTTTTTTGTTATTTTATTTGATAAAGATAGATTTAGTAAGTTTTAAGTTTATTACACGTGTTTAAACGGCAAGGAGCCGAATTTCAATGATCATTTGATGATTAAAAATTATTTTTTGTTCTTTGATTTGAGTAATGCTGATTGAGTGAGTCAGTTTATTTAACTAATAAAATTTAAGTTTTCTGTTTATTTTATGAACGGTAAGGAACCGCATTTAATTTTATTAGTGTTTCTAATAAACATTGATTATTATTTTGTTGTTTATCTTAGCCAAAATCCCATTCCCAACTATAAATTATTTCTTACCCCCGCTGTTAAAACTTTCCCCAGCGATGTTAGAACCAACCCCAAACCGGGGGTAAGATCTAACAAGTGACTTGTTTGGCAAAACTCGATTTTTCTCAGATATGGTAATTATTATATACATTTTGTTGTACTTTACGTAAAGCTCATTAAATTTGACATCACGTACCAAAAAAACATGTTTCTTGCTAAAGCAGTTTAGAAAATATTACGCTCAAATCAAAATTTGTTAGGACCAGCCCCAGTCTCCCCTACTTATTTTTCCGTCGGGAAATGCATGAAATTGAATTAGTACGTAGTTAGTTATTTAAATACCCTCGAAAAACATAACCTGGCGCAGTCGGGTAAAAAGGCGCAGTAGGGCCAACCAACCAAAACCCGACGGTGTCCTCGGAAGCTTATAGTGAAACGGAGCTGCCAGTTATTATTATAGGACTCTAGAACATTCAATTTTGTCCGGGGCTAATAGCATACTACAGTTTCTATGCCTGATTAAAAAATTGACGATATCGTATTCACGACTGAGGCCGTGGAAGATCTAGGCACAATGCTTGATGGCCTTTGTAGAGCCTCTCAACAAATAGCCACAAATTGAACATGGACATGACAAAAAACATGTCATATGCCCGTGTTGCACCCACTTCTCTGAAGGTTGGAGACTCGAAGTTTTTGACAATTATGTAAAAATTAGAGAGCTTTAAGCCCACTTTCTTAAAGAAATGAATAGATTAGAAAAAAATGTAGGGAGCGAAACATGTATAATGCGGGGGAAAAAGCTTTTAATCTATACGCAGGTAGAACCAGTCCCTTCTTTCCCACTTGGATCTCTGGACGTTTCCACGGTCCTAGACCTTTTTTAGAAGGAAAGTGTTTAGATGATGACAGGTGCCTAGTAAGTTAAAGATGACTCATAGAACAATTATGGAAGACTAGCATTCCGCCCGCGGCTTCACCCTCGTGGAATTTTGTCTGTCACAGAAAAACTTAATTGCGCGCGTTCCTGTTTCAAAAACCGGGATAAAACTATCCTATGTCCTTTCCTGGGAATCAAACTATCTCTACGAAATTTCATCAAAATCGGATCAGTGATTTAGGCGTGGAAGCTAGACAGACAGAGTTACTTTCGCATTTATAATATTAAGTATAGATAATAGTCTCTTCTAGCACATTCTATTCATACGTCAGTCCGTGCCTTCGGGTGAGCACAGTAGATTAGGAGCACTTGCGCAAGTTCCCACGGTCCGTGCTCGGCGCGGGCGGTGTTTCGACGAATATGACACTGTCGTTACACTCATATTATACTGAGTTGTGTATAATATTATGCTTTGTTTATTTGTTTGAATAATAATGACGCATGAATCGTATTCTAAGTAGTGCTAGCCACAAAAACAAGCAATTAAGACAATACCTCTCACTGATTAGTCAGGAAATCTCAGAAACTTTAACACCTACAAACTTGTCCAGGTAGGTTCCTTATAGGGTGTTGTTGACATCCGCTAAGAAAGGATTTTACGAAACTCCACTCCTAAGGGGGTAAAACGGTGTCTACGCGTACGTAGTCGCGAGCGGCCACTAGGTAATCCTAACATTGAAATCCCGAAAACGTTGTTATTTAGGTACAATGAATGAAATAATGATAAAAATCAAACAGAGGCACATAGTAATCCTCCACTGCTGAACATAGGCCTCCCCCAATGATTTCCACAATGGCCGGTCGATGGATACCTGCATCTAGCGTCTTCCTGCTACCTTTATGACGTCGTCGGTCCACCTTGTTGGTGGGTGAATAAGCACTATGAAGAAGCTATGTTGATTGCTATAATTTTGATGGTGGCAAAAGTGACCTATGTCACCCACACATGCATATTTTAAGAAAAATCAATAAAATTACTACTGCACTAGTGTTACATTATCTACTACCGCGAATCGGGTCGTGTAGGTCGTAGTGATTTTCCATGAAACGAAATTATTTCGCTATCAATGCCATACCATAACTTATGTAAAAAAAACTTAACCCTCCTTTTGGTGCAGTCCTCCAGTGACATATTTATTTATATTTTAGCGATAGTTCTCTTAATAGTTCGTCTCTTCGCATTAGTACAGCCACCTAAGGCTTTATTTGAACGTGTAAATATGATTTATAAATGTACATATTATTATATACCTATTTATTAGCTTTGCCTGCGGCTTTTTTGAGTCTGTCAAAGAATTTATATTCATCGAGCTATATTAATGGGATAAGATTAAGGATTTCCTAATAAAGAAAATTAAGTTAAACTAATATTGGTAGGATCCTCCACTCCGCGCTTTCTTAAGTAGTTGACGACGAGATAGAGATGGCACCAAATAATATACAAATTACAGCAGACAAAATAAAACACATAAAAAGAAGAACTCCAAAATGGAATCCTAGCGATCAACCAATATTTCCTACTTTTTTCTTTTTCCTCCCATCGTCCAACCATGGTAGCCCTATAGCTGTGACCAGCCGTGGATTCCCACGTACCTAATTCATGGTGTTTGCCTACAGCCCGCCTCCGCCAGTCATTGCTGTCCACAAGTGTTATTATAGCGCTATAAAACTCCTTTATGACTGATTGGACTTTAATGGGCAGGCTTGAATTTTTAAAGTATAATTATTGTTTTCAAGTTTCAGGCGGTTGTAGAGTCGTTTTAAAGGGCGCGCTTCAAGATATGTAATTACAACAAACGAAATATACCTAAACAACAATAATTGTATTGCTGAGTGTATTTAGCATTTCAAAGAAAAGGTTTATAAAACCACTACACCTACAGAAATCATTCGTGAAAAATCGTATAATAGATTCTGATCTCAGAAAATGAAAGTCGGTTAAGAGTAGGCGCACACCGTTTAATTTTAGTTGGCCGATAGTTGTGCCCGATTTTAATTTGTATGAAGAATCGGCCAAATCGAATCGGCGTAGTGTGCGCACTCCCATACATGCCCATACTGATCAACTGCCCGACTAAACTATCGGCCGATGAAAAATCAACGGTGTGCGCCTTCTCTAAGCCTACAAAATTGAAAATATTTTTTGAAATCATGAATGGATTGTGCGTAATTTTCATTCAACCGATGTATTTTCAAAGAAGCTAACTGCTCATCTCGAGTGCCGACATGAATGAGTTTTATCTACCTTCCCACTTAAAGTGCACCTAAACCACCTTTTGTTTTGTTGACAATTTTGAATGTGAGTACTGACACAAAATAGAATGAAACCCTTGAAAAAGAGGCTGACAATAGTGACTGGGTTTCTCGCGCTGCTTCTTCTCAGCAATGTCCCGAAGCAGTGGTAGGGTTATCACTGGGACGTGTAAAAGTGCTTTTTAAAAGCCTACTTGCAATGAGTTTTATGACCTGAGACCACTAGGTAGCGTTAAAGGCACTCTTTGACTTAAAAGTCGTATTTTTTCTAGAATCTAGCCAAGTGTGCGAGGTTCCTGTACAAGTGCAGACAAACGACAGTCTATGGATTATTCACGCGGCCCACTTAGCTTGACCACTATAATCGCATCGCCCTATCATTTGCTTCCATTTTTTATTCCGAGCTAACCCCGATCGTGATTTTTCATTTTGTAATTCTTTAAACCGAGTTTCCAAGGGAAATAGAAATGATTTTAAAATAATGGTTCATTCAGTGACTGAATGTTTGACTTTATATTGATAGGGGAACCTTTATTTTAAATTGACAGTTTTATCTAGTTTTATAATTTTCGGTAGCGTCCTTATTACGAGTCAAAAATTTAAGCATACATACGTATTAAATATTATAAAAAACTTCCTTACCTAAAAGATTTTAATGAAGATTTTTTAAATAGAGTCTTTTTCATCCCTAATTTTAACCCCGCCAAATGGTTTTTTGTGACAAAATTACAATCCTTATTCATCCTAAACTAGTATAACAAACTCACATGCCATCTTCATCATCTTTTTGCCTACGCAATTTAGATAGAGATTTGAAGAATTTTTAACGTTCACTTTTTTGAAACTCTAAACAGGTTTCTAGCATAATATTGAACAAAATTATTTTAACCAACTATTATTTTTGTTTCAAAAATATCTTTGATTTTAGTTTCAAAAAGATGCTGTAATTCAAACGAAAAACTGTGAGATTTTATGATATTTGTTAAAATACCAACATCAATAAAGTCTGAGATTTATGGTCTAGATCCAAACAAATAGCCCAGGCTAATGCACGCCGAAAGACAACCCGCAGAATGTAGGAAGGTGAACAGATTGATCCATAGAAACACGCGAAAAGTATCGAACAGGTGTAGAATTTCAACCGATTAGTATACAGGATGATTGTGGATAAAACACAAATGAAAAAGATTGATTCTCTAGAAACATTTTTAGAAATTTGTAGGAGACGAAGTTGAAACTTAAAAACGCCTGGATAGGACAAGGAATCACTTCAAAATTGTACTTTTTTTTGAATTCCTTACCCAAAGGGATTCAACTTCAATTCCCTAGTAATTGTCTCCGCTGTTTGTCTGTGAAAGGGTTATTAATATTTTATCTCAACAAACAAAACTAGTTAAATAGTGATTTTTTTTTACAAAACCTACCTAATTATAAAATACTCCCAATTACTTATTTCTCTATATTTGACTTAGAAATCCAGTATAGGTACTATGTATATTTAATTTTGTCCGCAATCACACCCGATGTTGAGTGAGATGAAGTCTAGGTACACCTGCCCAATGAATGCCTATTAAAATTTAATCTCGCCTTAAACAGGCCCGGATTATAGTGAATAGATTGTCCTGGTCAATAGCATTGGACACCCCACAACACACCACACACCACAACACAACCAGGCTAGCCATAAATCCTCGGTTGTTGAATGGGCCCTATCGCTGACCCTTGCAATTCATCAGGCTGTCGATCGCAGGCCCTGTCAGCCCTGCAGCCCTGCACCAGTGAAGCTGAAGTCAGATCTGTTCTGTATGCTTTGCTTAGCGTACTGTGCCCTTTAAATTGTGCCCTTTTAGACAAGTTCTCAAACTTCGTTTCGTGAAGCGATTACGAAACGAAGAACGAGAAAATAGGTCAGAACGAAGCGATTTCGGAATTAAAACTGTCACGTACCTACTATGTTAGTTTGTCTAGGCTAGGATAGATGTTAGGAATTGGGATATAAAAGGGATAAATGATACCCGGGCTCAGGGAAAGCGCTATATTAAGGAATCAAGGAAGATACAGGATCACAGGGATATCGAACCAAACAGACAGACCAGTAAAAAATAAAATTATAAAAACATAGACTATTAAAAGGAGGCCGTTCGTAACAATAGATTTTATTTTCATCTTTTGAAATAATAAATAATAATAAATAAATATCCTTGGACATTTTACACTGCGCTTCTAGTCCCAAACTAAGCAAAGCTTGTACTATGGGTACTAGACAACGGATATAAACATACTTAAATACTTTTTACTTTTGAAATATTTGCCTATCAATAAATATTTCCATGCAACTACACGCTGCCCTGAACTTATTGTAGTTTGAGATTGCTACCACAAACTTATTTAGTCGAAAGGAAAAAGATGTGCCAGTGCCACGATTAAATTGCGCATTCTGTTTTCATTACATTTTATTTTGGCTTTTATCGTCCAAGGGAAGAGGAGGAGTGGTCATATTCTATTCTGCGACACGGCAAAATTTATTAAATCGGCAGTCAATACTTACATAAATTAGCCCAAAACGTTTAATCCAAATCAGTCAATCCGTCCACTTACGATAGGGCCAGTAAATCAGCGTGTTGTACCGCGCTAGTGGCGCCACCAATCATTCGTCAGACACTAGAGCTAAGGCTGCATTCACACGCATACACTTGTAACAAATGTCTAATTATTTAAGGCTGAGTTGCACCACTTTATTATAACCATAACAATAACCGGTGCTTTTTGTATGGTGTTTGACAGATTTTTACCTGACTGCGCCAGAAGGAGGGTTATTGACGTTTGTCAAAGTTAAAGTATGATGGTGCAACTCAGCCGTAGAGTTACAAAGTGTTCTTTGAAATATTTTTAGGGTTCCGTAGCGCGAAGAAAAAATTTAACCCTAGTAGGATCACTTGGTTCAACTGACTGTCAAAATCCGTTTTCTCAGAAACTCGTGAAGGTTGAAATAAATATTATAATCTAGGTACCTATTAGCCTAGTTTCAATTCAGATCTTAGAATTAGCAGTAGCAGCAGCAGAAACAAATTGAGCTGTAATAGTAGGTAAAGATCTTAATCATTGCATCATATATTTTAGAAACACCTAATAGGGCTTCAAGTGGCTTGCATCTAATAGAAAGAAAACAAAGAAAGAAAGTATTTATTTGATGACTTACTTGACTTATGGTCCTATGTCCCCTAGATGGGGCAGAGGGCGTCCACAACAGTCCTCCATCTCGTTCGGTCTTGAGCTTCTCGCTTGATCTCGCTCCAGGTCTTGCCGATCTTCTTCGCCTATTTATTTGATGCGATGATAATATTGTTTATTATTTCTTTTTAATGCTAGTAATAGCTAAACCCCAGCCTAGTCCCGCGTGCGTCCGACAGAGGGCTCTAGAGGCGCTCGAGCCCAACGAGTAGCGCCACCAATCATCCTGTCCACTATGCTGTGTACTTGTGTTTCGAGGCTGGGCTAGTGGCTGTTGAGATCTCAAGGTCTTAGGTTTGATTACTAAGGCGAGACGATCAGACGACATGACTTTCACGAAGTAAAAGTAAAAGTGACTACTTCGTGAATTCATCTTTGGAGACAGATGAAAGTCGTAATCATTGTGGTACTTTACGATTTAAACTTCAAGATTATTTTAAGCTTTTTATACTGCCTCTTGCAATTTATATTTCACCTTATTTGAGAAATAATAACTACTAGCTGTGCCCCGCGATGTTACCCGCGGTAAAACGTAGCCTATGTCAGTGTGTCAGCTAAATCATTGATGTTTCAGCCAAATGACGTCCACAAATCCATACCAAATTAAAATCGCTCCAGCCATTTAGACGGCTTTAAAAATGGCTAAAAATAAACCTAGTTTTCCAATGTCATTTCAAACACAAAAAAATTATAAGCTTTGCTAAATTCCTTTAAAATGCACAAATTCTAAAACCGCCAGGAGGGCCAACAAACTAACTGACAGCCGTTATCGGTGGGGCCATAGCGCGGGCGGCTGAGTGGCCAGCGCGATAACGTGGGGCCACTAAAACAGCGAGAAATATTAACATAACGATGACTAGCTTTTAGTTGATCGGTGTAGTAATATTAAGAGTAGGCGCACACCGTTGATTTTTAGTTGGCCGATAGTTGTGCCCGATTTTAAATTGTATGAAGAATCGGCCAAATCGAATCGGCGTAGTGTGCGCACTCCCATACAAGCCCATACTGATCAACTGCCCGACTAAACTATCGGCCGACGAAAAATCAACGGTGTGCGCCTACTCTAAAGTGCTTCGAGTACGAGTAGGTGTCGCAGCATTCTTGCTTAGACCAGAGCTTTTCATGTTTTTTGTAGGCAAGATTTCTTCTCTAAAGATACTGCAGGTTTGCTCTTGATTTGTATTATGTATCATACATATTCAACTTTTTAACAAGAGGTAATACTATGTTGTCAATAACAAGAGTAAAATTGCGAGAGTGTATTTTTACAAACCCCAATTTGTTTATTTTATACGTATGGTTTCACGAAAATATTTGTTAAAATAATGTTGTGAATACAAACGTATTAGGTATGTTTCATCTAAAAATTTTAGTGGCTAACACCACACCTTGTCATGTCAAAAATACTGAAATTCAGTGTCAAGTTATCGGCCGCCGCAGCCACAGGTGACGGGTGCCGGCCGCGCGATAACGTAGGGCCACTAAATTAGCGGTTTTAGAACAAAACACTATTCAGTTTATCGATCTTTGTTTTACGCGGAGCTTTATCCAGAGATCAGGGTCTAAGGTAAAATACTTATATTAAATTATTTTTTGCCCGCGGCTTTGTCCGCGTGAATTTTGTCTGTCATAAAAAAACATTAGCGCGCGCAGCCCCGTTTCAAAAACCGGGATAAAAATACTGTATGTCCTTTCCGGGGACTCTTAACTATCTCTTTAGTAGTTTAGACGTGAAAGCATAACAGACACTATCTATTAGTAGAGATAAGTGTTTCTAATTGAAACATACAAAAGATTGAGACATACAAATATCGCTCAAGTCATGTGAATATGGAATTTATGTGAATTTCTATAGAATCCGAGGCTAATTTTATTACAGATTTGTTTTCCCATGCAAAAACCCTTGAAATAACCATGCACAGGCTAATAACGATCATGTTAATGTGTGTGCCCAGGTGGGCCGTTTCTCACGGGCAACATGCCATCCCGCATTATTGTGCACTCAAACGATAAAGATTGTGTTTGTTGTTCCCTTTTTTAACGCAAAACATTGTTTGTAATTTTAAACTGATCCAAAGTAATATTAAAACAGTGGACATGTGTTTTTGTTTTCTTTTTTCAAGAACATTGATTTACTCAGGTGCTCGAAAAACTTCTTGCAAAAACTCATACATAGCTTGACTTTGAATCGAGTTTTGAGTATCGTTTTATAGAACGGGCGTTAATATCGTCTTGTATGAAATGATGATGATGATGATGATCCATCCGACCGATTTCGGCTATGGCGACCACTCCGACTCCTAGCTGTCTTGGCAGCGCTGGTGTGCCCGAAGATGGCTTACGTAGCCTATTTTATGTATGAAATGAAAACACCTACTATACGTAGTGACACAAAATTTGCTAGTAAAGTACTTAGATCTAGCGCTAACTCAGTCAGTGCCTGAGGTATGAGAGTAGCACAGGAGCAGTGACATTTGACATAATTATTATGACGTGCATATAAAACTGAAAGAAATCTGAAGTCTTGCTTATGTTTGAGGTCTCATAAACACCCTCCCGTGCCGTTTCCATACCTCAGGCAGGTCTCAAAATCAAAATCAAAATCAAAAATATTTATTCAGTTTAGACCACAAGTGGCACTTATGAACGTCAATAGAAAATAATAAAAAAAGAAAAGGTAGCCCTTATGGGGCACTTTACATGTCTCCTTATCTTTTGGGCCCTACCAGCGCTTCGAGACAAACATATGGCAAGTGCTGAGAAGAAACGCCGGAACAAACTCAGTCACCACTAATTGCCGGGAAATATCTAACGCTAAGAATAACCAAATTCGAGTACATCAAATATGTGCAGACTGAACTGACCACGCATCCTTGTCATCAATATAGTCTCGAACCTTGTAGTACCCTTTGGACATAAGGGTAGGTTAAGCGCTAGACCTCTAGTAGTATGTGGTTATTATTAGAAAGATATATATTTGCCTTTTGCTTATTTCCCTATTCCTTCTATTAATTATTTTCTCTTTAAAGGGCAAAGGAATTAAGAAAACAAAATATTGCCAAAGGAACTACTGCAAAAATCGAAAATCTTACGTATCCTTCAATGCGTTTGCATTTGTTTTGAGTTCCCCTTTCTATCGGCCACTGTATTGTGAAAGCACTTTAAGCTAAACACTATAACTCTTAAGCAGTTGTATTAGGTGTTAGTTTGCAATAAAAATGCATAGTCTTATGTGCTTTAAAGTTTCAACTGTACAAGTCCTGGGCAAGGTGTCGCTACCACACCAGCTGTATCTAAGGACTAGGTTCGTCTAGATTCGTATCAATAGATAACGATAAATTAATGATGCTAAAGGATGTTTATCGTTTGGATTTGAGTAACAAAAGTAACCCTTATTTTTGTAACTTAAGTTACACTCATTCTCAAAGGCTGTAGGCGTATAATTTGTTATCGGCTTGTTTTAGAAAATTGCTGCCTTGCTTCAATTATCTTGCTTGTTCCAATATGATTCCGTATATCGACTTAGTCCATGTTTTTCTGTTAGAGTCATGTCAGACATGGCTGAAATTCTATAGAACTTCTATAATAGAAGGATAAATTACACTGTTTCTTTGTTTGTTAAAAACCCTCTTCAAATAGCTGGAACTACGTACATCATAACTTCATAACAAGAAGTTACTTAAAATTATTAGTGAATCAAAGCTTTCTAATTTTGTGCCCACACCATCTAATTAAATACGCATTTTCCGTCCATATACTTTTGTAATGTCAGGAAATTAGAGTGGAAAACTGAACAAAATAAGTTTTATTTATTTATTTGAAATTAAAATTATCTTCATAAAGTTTCAAAACAAATAAACAAGGCACTATGAAATAAAAATACAACCAAATCATTGTTTATTTCATTTAGCACACTTCAAAAATTACGAGCGAATGTTGCGGATTTCATATTTTCTCATGATTATAATTTCATACAACAAACAAAATGTTTATTGAATGTGATTTTTCAACAGTTTTCCTTTCATTAATAGTTGTTTGTCGGTAATTGTGCGCAGATAAAAGCGGCCTTAGGCGAGGTGTCGCCGCCACGCGCCGCGCTTAACGACTAGGGGCGGGCGGGACTCGATAACGTCGATATCGGTTTGATAACTTTTATTTCGTTCGTTCGTTTCAGTCGAAAGACGTCCACTGTTGAACAAAGGCCTCTCCCAAGGATTTCCACAAAGACCGGTCCTGCGCCACTCGCATTATTTAGTCGCGTTAAAATAATGACAGTGAAATACAAAGTAAATCATAATTGTTGCCAATTCATGTATTGCGTTTAGTTCCCGCATTTCAGCGATTTAAATAATACAACGCGAAAGTTTAAAAAAAAAAGATTGTCATTTAAAGTTTCTAATGCTACTAAACCTAAAACTGTGGAATCTGTGTGATTCCGGTAGAATAGGAGTTGCACTCTTCCCATTGATGTCTTAAAAGGTGGCAACTGCGGTTAGCGTGGGAGAGAGCAAGCCAAATTATTCATTTGACTCTGAAAAGTAAGAGAGGATCTTGCTCCTGCAGTATAGACTAAAATAATGACGTAATGATGATGATGATGATGATAACTATGGTCCAGATACGTCAATTTCCAACTCTTTGAAAACCTGTTTTCTGATTAAGGGTTTTGTATCAGCTAACTTAGCTGATAAGAAAATACCTAAACAATGGTATTGTGCCATTGTAACTTAGTTTAGCGACTACAAAAGACTACAAACATCGATATAATCTATCGTCAAATCATCGACACCTCCCTCCCCCTACGCTACGCTGCAGCGCGTGCTCCTGGCAGCGGTACTTGGCCCACCACTAGGTTCCCAAACTTTTATTTATTCTGTCACCGGCAGACTAGCTTTTTGCCGCGGGCTGCCGCGGACGCGCCATTACGTTTCGGATAATGGAGTTATACTTGAGATCGAAATGGGGGTGTAATGTGAGTGAGCCGTCCTTGAAACTCAAATTAGTAGGATTTTGGCAGTTTTGGTACTATATTGGACCGAAATTGGGAAGGAAAGATATAGGAACAGCAAGAAAATTTCAAAAGTTTGCCATAGAGCCATATTATGCTCTATTATATTGTATAGCTAGGTCATTTTGATTTAATTTTGATCGTTAAAGAAAAATATTGTGAAGACAAAATAATGTTAATCTTTTGTTCTTTTTAAATACAGCGATTTATTAAATTACTTGAGGTGTTTTTAGAGGAAACACATAGGTACATTACTATAGAAAATTCTAAGATCTTATCTTCTACACTCGCGAGCAAAACTATGGAATCACTTACATGAAGTTGTTTCCACGCGATCTTGTGTACTGACGAATTTGTTAGTAACAAAAAAGTGGCACCATTTTGCCAGCGTGCTTATCGGTGACCTGCCGTCAGTTTCGAGCCTGTGGCAGGCCTTTTTGGAGTCAAATTCTATTGCTTATATCTTAGACGAACTGTCCACATGCTTGCGCTCGGAACGCCGGAGCGAACGGACGTGCGCGCGGAGCTCTCGCGGTCGCTTCGATTTTCTGTGTGCGGGTATTTGCGGCTCAGTGCGGTTAACCTCGTATTTTTCGTTTTGCGTTTTTACTTTTTATTTGTGCCAGTGATATTAACTGTGTTTTTGTTGTGGTGTTAAACTTTGTGCTTGCTGGAAGCTTGAATTGCGAAACAGACGCTTGAGAGCTTTCCCTTGGCGAGGAAACCCGTAGCTAAGTACCCTAGATCTAAGTTTTTAGTTTTTAGAGTGCTTATTTTAACTATTATCAGTGTTTTCTGTGTAACCTGAACCTTTTTAGGCTGGTTTTAGTATTAGTTTTGTGAGCACGTGGTGGTGTGGNGTGCAGGGTCGCGGACTTCTTGCAGTCCACTTGTTGCTCGAAGTGCCAACTTTACGGGCATCCCGAGCGATACTGCCGCTCAACCGTCGCTTACTGCGGTAAGTGCTGTAGCACGGATCACCGTACCAATGACTGCAGGACAACCACTCCAATCTGCGCCACGTGCTCGCGCTTCAAGAAGCCAGGAGCAGACACCCACACCACGGCATCGCAACACTGCCCGGCTAGGGCTTACGCTGAGGGAAGGTTGGTGGCGGCTACTAACTACGTTCCCACCTAAGCCACTCCGAGTGGGACATCTCAACCTGGCGGGCGCGGCGCTCGCCACGGAGGAACTGCCGGCGCTGGCGCGTGAGCTGGGACTCGACATTGTTCTAGTCCAAGAACAATACTCGAGGTCCCAGTTTGTCGTCCAGTCCGGCCCCACCTCCCGAGCGGGAGTCTTCGTCCGCCAGCCAGACCTAGCTGTCGCAGCCCTGCACCACCTCTCTACCGACGACTATTTTGTTGTGCACGTCCAGGCGCTCAATCTGTACCTGATCTCCGCCTATTTTAAGTACGGAGATGAGATCGACCCACACCTCGAGCATCTGGAGCGGGTACTGGACCAACTGCGAGGGAAGGAGGTATTGATCGGCGTCGACTGCAACGCACATTCACCGCTGTGGCACTGCACCGAGCAACAGTCGAGGGAACGCGGCCGGACTGAGGATCATAGGCGAGCGGCGGTTGAGGATTTTATCCTAGGCCGCAGCGCAGCCTTGACCTCCATAACACGGAGGACCAGCCGCCTACCTTCTCCACTGCGAACGGAGATAGGGACAACCAACCACCACCCATGGCCATGCCAACCTTGCGGTTATAACTGGCCGAATCGCGGGAGATGCGCGTGGAACTGCGTCTGCCGTAGCAGGTTGCACTCTGCCGCGCGCAACGCTTGACTCCCTACAAGTTCTTTGATCTATTTCCTTTTCCCTATATATGCTACTCTCCCCGTTCTGGGGCTGCGACTATCACAAAACGGGTGGCACCCTATGGCGCCGAACTGTTCGGTGCTGTCCTTCTCGTATGCCACTTGTACGCGAACGCCTTGAGCCGTTTGAAGTTCGCCTCTGACGCGACTAGATCGGGGTACCAAGTGGGGCCGTGCGTCTCCAGCACGACTCCCTGCAGCAGCTCCTCGCGTATGTCCCTATATAGGGGACAATCCCACAGTATGTGGTGACGGTCCTCCTCGAGCTCACCGCAATCACAGAATAAGTAATAGTACAGGTACAGAAGGATTACTCCGCAAGACGATTTAAATAAATGCGAGTCTTGCTACGACGCGATACAGTGGAATTCAGCTCCAACAGCACTACGTACCTACAATTTTATTCACCTACAAGTTTTGTCTCTTTCTATCGCGTGCCTCTGAACTCTTCTTACGCTGCTAGGGTTGCTATGCTGTCTAGTGAAAAAATAGACTAAATAGAATTAATCTACTTAGGTATTTGTAGTGAGGTACGTATGTAGGTAAGTACTAGTGTTATTTTACCTTTGTAAAAATAACATTTTAAATATACCTACTTAGGATAAAAAAAAGTACTTATTTTAATACAATGTCTTCATTCATACCTATTTTAACATAAGACAAATAAATTAAACATACCTACTATCACAGAAGAAAGAATGACATCATACCTACCTACTTACTACGCAAACACGAAACGGCTACATCCTAGAACGAGAGGCATCACCCGAAAATCATATTTTGTATTTGGCTTTGCACAAACTTAATCTAATGTTACTCGCTGTACTTTGGCAACAATTTTTTTTTTCTGAATATTGTTGGGGTACCTATGCATTATGGTAAAAGAACTAGCTTGTCGTAATTTTAACAATTAAATTCTTAAAACATCATAAATTGTATTCAAAAGAAATTATTTATTAAAGGCAAAACATCAAGTCCCGACGGGCGCGCGCGTGACACTCGACTGATATAATACCCGCCGGCGGGGCGCTTCGCTGTAGGTAATTATCGGATGTACCGCGCGGAGTGAGCCAGGCCTGCCGCAATCGCAGCTCGCACTGTCCCTCAACCCCGTGTCTCTTCGATTTTCTGTGTGCGGGTATTTGCGGCTCAGTGCGGCTAATCTCGTGTTTTTCGTTTTGAGTTTTTACTTTTTATTTGTGCCAGTGATAATAACTGTGTTTTTGTTGTGGTGTTAAACTTTATGCTTGCTGGAAGCTTGATTTGCGAAACAGACGCTTGAGAGCTTTCTCTTGGCGAGGAAACCCGTAGCTAAGTACCTTAGATCTAAGTTTTTAGTTTTTAGAGTGCTTATTTTAACTATTATCAGTGTTTTCTGTGTAACCTGAACCTTTTTAGGCTGGTTTTAGCTTTAGTTTTGTGAGCACGTGGTGGCGTGCTTTGCACGTGCATAACCTCAACGTACAACCACGCGGGGGACTTGACACTGACAGTTGACAGCTGACAGTTGACACTGACAGTGACAGGTGTGACGTTTGGTGTGCTGCCAGCGCCATCTGTGCAGACTTTTTGACTCTCGACGCTAGCGCCATTTGTGTTTTGAATTTTTATTTTAATTTGCGCTGCTAGCGCCATCTGTGTGTGTTAGACATTTATTGCGACACTAGCGCCACCGCTCTGACAGTTGTGTGATTTGACGTTTGGGTGACAGTGACAGTTTATAGTTTTTATTAGTGGCAAACGTTCCGTTTCACGCGAGGTCCGCCGTCGTGCGGCCTCGCGCGTCTTGAGACGGGGCGCGAACATTCAAACGCGCTTTTGGTTTTGGCTTTGTGTTTTTAAACTTTGCAAAATAGGAACATTTGCTTATTATTGCGCTTTAGCTTTATTGTGCTTGTAATTTTCAAAAAGAGAACATTCGCTTTGAAAAATTTTTGTTTGCGCTTTCAAAAGTTGAACGTTCGCATAGTCTCTNCGCCGTCGCGCGGCCTCGCGCGTCTTGAGACGGGGCGCGAACTTTTAAACGCGCTTTCGGCTTTTGCTTTGCGCTTTTAGACTTTTTGCAAAATTAGAATATTCGCTTATTATTGCGCTTTAACTTTTTTTTTTGCTTGTGGTTTTTCAAAAAGAGAACATTCGCTTTGAAATTTCTTTTTTGTTTGCGCTTCAAAAGTAGAACGTTTGCACAGTCTTTNCCGACTTCAAATGCGTGAATACAAATAATACCTATTCAACAAAAAAATAATCGTTCAAATTGGTTCATATCGGCGGAGATATTGCGTATAAAAAAGTTCATCCCCAATTTTCCACCCTTGGAGGTGAAATATTTTCTTTAAATTTGCATGAAACCACCCTTTTGATAATACCTTAAATTAGAACATTCGCTTGTTATTGCGCTTTAACTTTTTCTGTGCTTGTGGTTCTCAAAAAGAGAACATTCGCTTGAACATCTTTTTTGTTTTGTTTTGCTGTATCCAAAAGTTGAACATTTGCATAGTCTTAGTAGACTAGGTGCATCATGTCGGCGCCGGACGACGATGATNACGTTCGCATAGTCTCTGTAGACTAGGCGCAGCATGTCGGCGCCGGACGACGACGACTTGTCGGCCTTCGCCTCTCGGCCGAGCATCGGCAGGAGCCCGCCGCAGCGGTCCTCGCCGATCCCCATTGCGGCCGAGAAGCGGTCGCTGACGTCACCGGACGAGCAGCAGCGCAGTGTGAAGGTGTCGACTTCGGCTGACCTCAGGAGGAGAGCTCCCCCAGTGGCGGGGCTGCTCACATCGGCGCCGCCGACTCCGTCGGTCCGGCCGTCGGTGTCAGCGCCCGCGCCCGCGCCTGCGGCACCGCAGCAGCAGCAGCCACAAGCCGACGTGCAGCTGTCGAGCGCGACTCCAGCGGAACTGTACGAGAGGGTTCATCTGATGATTAAGAGCATCATGGCGGTGGTCACTAGCGGAGGCAGTAAGCTCAATAAGGCAGAGGTGAACGCCATTTCTGGCTACGGACAGGAGGTACTGGCGGCAGCAGGAGTTATGGATTTGCGCATGTTGGAGGCAGAGGCAGCCCTTAAACTCAAGGATGCCAAGCTGCAGCACAAGGAAGCTGAGAACGAGCTCCTGAAGGCGACTCAGGGCGCAGCAGCGCCAGCAGCAACGGGAACTTCCTTTCAGCCCAGCAGCCGCCAGCCGACCTTCAGCGACATGGTACGCAGCAGAACAGGTCAGATACCGATTCCAGCAGCTAAGGGCCCAGTGATCGCGGTGTACCCAGCGGACTCAGCTTCCGAAACACTTAAGACTGCAGAGGACACCAAGGCGGAGCTGAAGAGGGCCGTCGACCCGCGCAGACTTAACGTCCAGATAGACAGATTACGAAAGGTAGGCAACGCGGGTGTGGTCATCCAGACCACATCCCCCGAGTCGGCCAGGCGCTTCAAAGAAGCAATCCCAGCTTCTCTGCGGGTGACGGAGCCTAAGCAGCGGCTGCCCCTCGTGGTGGTGTCCTCCATCACCGGGGACCCGGACCTTAAGGAATTCGTGGAGGCTCTTCACGAGCAGAATGTTGCGAGCAACGAGAGCTGGCCCCTCGAGCGCTTTATCAAAGAATGCAAAGGAGTGTTTAAAAAGAGCCGCCGGGGTAGTGGGACCACAGCAGTGGTCCTTGAGTGCTCCCCGGCCTGCAGGTTACTCCTTTGCGAATTGGACCGTGTATATGTGGGCTGGGACGTGGCTTACGTCAACGACTTTTTGACGGTGACGTGCTGCCACAAGTGCCACCAGTACGGCCACCCAGAGAAGTACTGTAGGGCGACGGACGTGGTATGCGCGTCGTGCGGAGGTAGCGGGCACGCTTCAGCAGCGTGCAAGGAGACGGTGCAGCGGTGTGCCACCTGCCACAAATTTGGCAAGAAGGACGCAGCGACACAAGCAACCGGTGCGCGGGAGTGCCCCGCCAGGGTCTTCGCGGAGCAGCGTAGCGTAGCGGCCACCCGCTACGCTCTTTGATGCGTGGACCATGGGACAGCTGAACCTGGCCGGTGCGGCGCTCGCCACTGACGAACTCCCCGCGCTGTCGCAGGAGCTCGGATTGGACGCTGTTCTAGTCCAAGAACAGTACTCGCAGTCCGAGCTTGTCCTCCAGCGCGGCCTCTCGTCCCAGGCGGGCGTCTTCGTGGCCGGGTCCCATCTCTCCATCGCGGTACTCCAGCACCTGACGAACGACCGCTGCACGGTGGCGTATATCCATGAGGCTGATTTATACGTCGTCTCAGCGTACTTTAAGTACGGCGAGGAGATTGACCCGCACATCCACCATCTTGAGCGGGTCTTCGACGCGTTAGCGGGAAAACGCATCATCGTGGGAGCTGACGCCAATGCCCACTCACCGTTGTGGCACAGCAGGCCGGACCAAACCACTGGGCGAGGCAGAGTGGCTGACCATCGTAGGTCGTCGGTTGAGGACTTCATCTTGGGACACGACCTCGTCGTAGTCAACACCCCAGACCAACCGGCGACCTTCAGCACTGCAAACGGGGAATCAAGCGTGGACATAACACTTTCCACCAGGAATGTTTCAGTCACGGACTGGAAAGTCCATGTGGGGGCCAGCACTAGTGACCATCGCCTTATCACCTTCAGAGTTGGCCGATCTTCCGCACGAAACACAACCACAGAGCGAGCAGAGCCAGGCGAGGAGCCTCCGAGATTTCGGGATCGGGGTGTCAATTGGGACCGCTTCGAGAGTGCTATCCATGAGCGAATGGGATATTTGGATATGAGGGAGCCTGCGTCCTTGGTTAGCAGGCGCTTCACTAACGTGATTGTCCGCGCTGCGCATCAAACCCTCGGTATAAAGAGGAAGAGCCGGGACGTGGGTTATGAATGGTGGACGCCTGAACTAGACGATCTCAGGAAGGCAAACGGCGCTTCACGCCGTGCGTGGCAGAGGCTCAGGAAGAGAGGGGGCAGGGCGGAGGAGATTGCACGAGAGGAGTTCCATGCGAGTAGAGCGCGATATAGAAGGAGAAAGGAGGAGACGGAGCTCGCGTTCTTCCGGGGGCTTGCCGAGTCCGGCAACGAGGACCCGTGGGGTCTGGCCTACCGTGTGGCGAGTGGCAGGAAGCGTCCGCCCTCGAACGTAATCAACGGCACGAAGTTCGCCGAAGGCTTTGCGGGGACTGTGGATGAAGCCATGCACGGCCTTGTGTATGCTCTGTGCCCGGACGACGATCCGTCTAAGGACACAGAGTACCACAAACAGGTGCGGATCTCGGCTGCCCTGGTCCCCTCTGGCCCAGACGCGTCTCCTCCGTCCCTTGAGTATCTGCGAATCATGGTTAAGCAATTGCCCAACACCGCACCGGGACTGGATGGAGTGACCGCAAGAATGTTGACGCATGTCTGGAAGGCTGCATCGGTGGAGTTCCACCTGGTGTACGCCAAGTGTGTGGAGGAAGGTGTGTTTCCGGATGTGTGGAAGGACGGTCGACTGCTCGTGCTGCCAAAAGGTAATGACAAGCCCCTCACCGACCCCAAGGCGTACCGACCAATTACGCTTCTCTCGATCTTGGGTAAGCTGCTTGAGCGTGTAATGTTACACTGCGCGCCTCAGATCTCTAGCGGGATGTCGGACTGCCAGCATGGCTTCACCAGAGGTAAGTCGACAGTGACAGCGATCGACGCGATTACCGACACGGCCAGGGCGTCCACAGCGAAGTACGTCCAAGCTGTCTTTCTTGACATCTCGGGTGCGTTCGACAACGCCTGGTGGCCGATGGTGATGCTGAAGGCGAAAAGAGGAGGATGCCCGCCCAATGTCTATCGGATGTTGGCGGGATACTTCTCCGGACGCCGGGTTGGCTTAACCGTCGGCAGCCGGGAGTTGTGGAAAGTTTCCACCATGGGGTGTCCGCAGGGTTCTGTGCTTGGACCAACGTTGTGGAACGTTCTGTTGGACGACCTGTTGAGATCGCCGATGCCGGAGGGGGTGAGCATGGTGGCGTACGCCGATGACGTCACCATTTTGATTGAGGCGCAATCGAGAGCCAGCATCGAGTCGAAGGCCACAGAGGCCCTTAATATCGCGTCCGATTGGGGAGCCCGGAACCGACTGGGATTCTCTCCTGCCAAGTCGTCCATGATGACAATCAGGGGGAAATTCCAGAGGCCCCCAATCATCAAACTTGATGGCGCCTCGATCCGACAGGTGAGCTCAGGAACAGTGCTCGGCGTGGTGATCGATTCGGGTCTTCTGTTCACGCAGCATGCACAGGACATTGTAGAGCGCGCAGCCAAATGCTTCGGGAAGGTTTCGCGTGTGTCTGCGTCCTCCTGGGGCATTCGATACCCCGGTCTGCGCATTCTCTACCAGGGAACGTTCGTTGCCACGCTTGTGTATGCTGCGGCGTGTTGGTTTGAGCGGGTCAAAGTCCAGTCGGTGGGCGGGATTGTCCTGAGGGGGCAGAGGCCGGCACTCGTGCTGCTGACGAAGGCCTACCGGTCTGTCAGCACGGCCGCGCTCCCGGTCTTGGCCGGAGTGTTGCCCGCCGACCTCGAGGTGGAGTATGCTGGACGGACGGCTGTACTGAGGACGCGCCAGCTCGCGACCCTGGACGAGATGAGCAGTCGAAAACGCGATATACGGGATTCGGTGATCGTATTTTGGCAGCAGCGTTGGGAGCAGGAGACCAAAGGTCGTGAGCTCTATCAGTTCTTCCCGGAGGTGGCTGGTAGGCTCAGCATGCGCTGGGTCCAACCGGACTATGTGACCTCGCAGATACTCACTGGACACGGGTGCTTCAATAAAAGGCTGAGCGACATGAAGCTGCGAGAGGGGAGTATGTGTGAGTGCGGCGAGAGTGAGGAGGACAGGCACCACGTTCTGTGGTACTGTCCCCTGTATGAAGACCTGCGGTGTGAGATGCTGAGTGGGATAGCGCTCTCGGAGGGCTACGGTCCTGCGTGGTACCCCGATCTAGTCAGCTCGGAGGCGAACTTCGCGCGGCTGCGAGGTTTCGCGCACGCGTGGCACAGAAGGCGGAACGGACAGACGCCTAGCGGCCAGGTACCGGATGGTGCCAACGTGATAGTGGAGTCCATGCCCCAGAAGGGGGAGAGTGGCAAGGGACAAATGGACAAAGATTAAAGAACTTGTAGAGAGTCAAGAATTGCGCGCGGTGGAGTGCAATCTGCCGTAGGCAGCCGCAATTCCGCGCGCATCTCTCAAGATTCGGCCACAATAACCGCGAGGTTGGTATGGCCATGGGTGGTGGTGGGATTTGTCCACATGCTAACAGCTATCCTACGAACATTTCTGAGCTCTTGCTGGACGTCGATACCAGTCAAAAGACGATTTCATAGAGAGGTTGACATGAAAAAACGGTCATCCTTCTGCGATGTGCACTGGCGATGTTCAGAACTTGGTCTCAGGATAAAGCCATCAGTCTCCCGAAAGCGTCTTAAAACTTTCGAAACCCAGGACTGGCTTATGTGGAGCTGACATGCGACAGCCCGCTGGCTGAGCCCTGCTTGCAATAGTGCAAGGATTTGTGCTGCTTCTGAAGGTGTAGAATCCCAGGTAAAGTGTCAAAAGAAGCTGAGATGTGTATGGATCAACGTGTGAAAGCAAGAATCCGAAAACACGTGCTTTTATAGGGGGTAGATGGGCCCCAACTCGCGACGTATCAAACAGTTGATACATGTCTTTTTCCTTACTTCTTCACATCAGCCGCGATATCTTTTTAAATACTGGTGTGATTTAAATGAATTTGGTATCAATTTAAAGGTAAAAGTTTAATCTTTAAAATGGTGGTAAATGGTTTTTGTTACTAACACATTCGTTAGTACACAAGATCGCGTGGAAACAACTTCATGTAAGTGATTCCATAGTTTTGCTCGCGAGTGTAGATAGGTAGAACTTCATATTGAAATGAAAACCTAATTGGCACAAAAAACCTACGTGATTCTATAGCGATTGCACGCAGATTCATAGTAGATATGAAATTCAGTTTGCAATTTACATGTAAGTTTATCAAAACTTATATCAAACAAAACAACTCTATCTACATAGGCATTTTGGCAGGCGACCTAAAATAAATTGAGTAGAGACAGTAGAGTAGAGTGAGTAGTAACAGTAGAGAAACTGGTATTCAATTCAAAGTGTATTAAATTTGACAAATAACACTAGACACCTAAGCCTGAGCGAATTAATGTAATGAATAAACTACAACTTTTTACGAGTAAACTACAAAAAATCGATTGCCTCAAAGGGGAACGTAATAATCCTTACACCCGCTCGTCTCGTGGCCCCACACCTCCAAACCATAGACTATCTGTGCAAACTGCGTGATGGGGTACGTGTCTCTGAATACGCGCGCTTTAACGACCAGCGAGAGATGACGCTTTTTAAGGGCCCTTTCAGATTTGCTTACGAACTGTCAGGGAATAAATCGACTATAATGCTGCTAGTAATCCATCAATAAGCATGACATTTCCGTGATACTTAAAGAACACTTTCTGCGTAGTATTTGATGTTTTCTTGGCGCCACATCACGTATCAGAACTTGTAAAAATATTACAAACACACATGACAAAGATGACTCGAGTTTCTTCCGCCACTTCTTCTCATCACCAGCTCTGTTGTCCCGAAGTGGTGGTAGGGTAAGCTATATTTGGGACGTGTATAAGTACCCCGGAAAGGGCCTAATTTCATTCTCAAACGAACTTGATTCTGAAATTATTAATCTTCCTAATTATTTAATTATTTTTGTGTGATAATTTGACTGTGTAGTGCCCGTTTTCACCATCAATCCCTAATATTTAAGTGACCCCTATGAAAACAAAATTACTGTTGTGTTACCAATTACCATTATATTTTGTAATACTGTTATGGGTCACTTAAAAATTAATTGGGATTGATGTTGAAAACGGGCACTGGTCTCTCTACAAGCAGAGACAAATACTATGGGATACTATAGTACCTACTGAACATACTCAATTTGTGACGATATTTTTTTCCTAATCTGTGAGAGAACAACGTGTTTTTTGCAAAAGCTTAGGCTTGGGATTAGTACGGCTGGTTTTGTAGAGATTTCTTAAATCAGTCCTAAAATATGTGTCATTATTAGACAGCGCTGAAAACATTTTAGGTCTTTTAATTTATTATCACCACGACCACAGTTAACTTTATCCTTTTATTGTGTTTTGAGAAATTCTGTAATAACATGAGTGGGGTTATTCCTGGTGGAACACTTTTAAAATGAACGACAAGGAACCTCTTTTAGACAACGATAGTACAGCAAATCTTTAAAGAGTACTTAATAAAATTAGTCCCAGAATTCTCTCGTTACATTATGCCTACCCCAATTTAATATTTTAGAACTCAATATTGGCTACAGTCAATAAAAAATTTCAATCAAAACCCGCCGGTTTCGTGGCCCGCCTGTTTGCGCCGCGCGCGTGTCGCCGCATGCCGGACCTTCGTTATTCGATTCCCACCCAATTTGTGGGTGAATAACGCTGTATTATGCATTGATCACTTCACGGTTATTACATAAATCTGGATGGAACGAGCTTTTTAAATTTTACAGGAAAAGCTCCATGATATGCAGATTTTGACACACTTAGCCTAGCTAGGCGCAGATACCATCGATTTTTCGTCGTCCGATAGTTTAGTCGGGCATTTGATCAGTATGGGCATGTATGGAAGTGCGCACATTACACCGATTTGATTTGGCCGATTCTTCATAGACTTCATACAAATTGAAATCGGGCCCAACCATCGGCCAACTAAAAATCGGTGGTCTGAGCCTAGTCTTATAGTACGAGAGGGGACGCGTACCCTACGTCACTTGACACTAAGATAAAGCTCCATGGCACACGTGTAGAAAAGTTGTAATAAGCTTTGAAATAATTAATTACGTAGGGTATCTTACGGTCCCCTCTCGTACTATTAATACGCGCCATTTTATTTACGTATAGATTGTATTCGGATTGTCGCATCTAGCTTTTGCCAGTGACTATGCAAGTCGTTTATAGCTAAACTACCTGGCTGAAGAGCAGAGCCCCGATTACGGTAATTTTTAACGTCAACAATCCAGACACGCTTCTCGATTCTGCGATACGATTGGTCGTTCAACAGCGTACGTCAGCTGTTTTGACCAATCGTATCGCAGAATCAGAAAAGCGTCTGGATTGTAGACGTTAAAAGTTACCGTAATCGGGGCTCAGGTAGTTTACTCCAGCAGTTGTTGGTTCTGCGATAGACATAAAAATAAAAATAAAATAAAAGGTATTTATTTCAGGCATAGCCCATAAAAGTGTTAGTAACAAAGGTCTTATAAACTATGGTTAGTAAATCACACAATAACCTAAACATAATTAAATATAATGACCGACCAGCTCATTACAACCAGAAGTAGAAAATTTCATCCCACCAAAAACATTCTGTAAAAACCTAGCCAAGTCTCGATGGAGCTGCTTGTTTATCTCTAAAAAGTAATGAAATCTAGACAAAGTCGTGCCAAGTCTATGGTTCCTTACTGCGATTTCTTTATTACTTATTATAGTTAATTTTGTGTGACTTGGCCGTTGAAGGGTACAAAACCAGGTGCTCCATGACACCATTGCACCAATCTGTCACCAGAACCGCTACCCATTGACGATGGAAAATAAATTGCCACTTGGAAAACGTTGAGCGTATTTCAATAATACTTAACCTATGATTATCTTAATAAAGATTGTTCAACGGCCAAGTCACTCAAAATTAACTATAATAAGTAATAAAGAAATCGCAGTAAGGAACCATAGACTTGGCACGACTTTGTCTAGATTTCATTACTTTTTAGAGATAAACAAGCAGCTCCATCGAGACTTGGCTAGGTTTTTACAGAATGTTTTTGGTGGGATTGCACTTCTTTTTGTAGAAAGTGGCATAATTATTTAACGTCGTCGTCGTCCTTTAATAAGTATTATCGACATTTTTTTTACGATATTAAACACAAATAAACTTACCTTTTAAATGGACAACGAATAAGAATCGTTTTATTAACTTAACCTTAGCTAACCTCACGATATAATAAACGAAATCGACGAAATAAATGCAAATTTCACATCATTCAACTTAATCGACGGGGGGGGGGGGTCTAGAAAGGAAAAAAAATCTGGATACCGCGGTGCAGAAAATCGACACTCAAAGTGCTAGCGCCATCTACCGGTGAGCGGTACAGGCGAACACCACGGTGCCAGTGTGGCGCTAGTAGTATTGATTTTTGAATGTGGTGTTACTCCAAATCTTCGATTTTCCTAGTTTTTATAGTTTTCCCTTTATGTGGCCATTAAGCCCTAACTCTGTACCAAATTTCAGCTCTCTGAGTTTATGGGAAGTACTAGTTCTATTTTGATGATCATCAGTGAGTGAGTGAGTGTCATAAATGCGAAACTTTGATTTCGCTTAACTTCGGAACTAAATGACCTACAGACCTGAAATTTTGGATTTTAAGTCTGTGATTATAGCTTACTAGATGACGAAAATTTCTGCGTTCTGGTCTTATCCAGTGGTTCTCAAATAGGGGCCTGAAAATGCGGCGAAATGGTTCCAGTAAAGGATGGTACGGCAGTGTTTGCTTCGCGCTCGACTTGGCGGGGGCACTGCCGTGCCCCCAGNGCCGAGCATCGGCAGGAGCCCGCCGCAGCGGTCCTCGCCGATCCCCATTGCGGCCGAGAAGCGGTCACTGACGTCACCGGACGAGCAGCAGCGCATCATCAAGGTGTCGACCTCGGCCGACCTCAGGAGGAGAGCTCCCCCAGTGGCGGGGCTGCTCACCCCGCCAGCGGCACCGCAGCAGCAGCAGCCACAAGCCGACGTGCAGCTGTCGAGCGCGACCCCAGCGGAACTATATGAGCGAGTACATCAGATGGTCAAGAACATAATGGCGGTGGTCACTAGCGGAGGCAGCAAGCTCAACAAGGCAGAGGTGAACGCCATCTCTGGCTATGGACAGGAGGTACTGGCGGCAGCAGGAGTAATGGACTTGCGCATGTTGGAGGCAGAGGCAGCTCTTAAACTTAAGGACGCCAAGCTGCAGCACAAAGAAGCTGAGAACGAGCTCCTGAAGGCGACTCAGGGCGCAGCAGCGCCAGCAGCAACGGGAACTTNAACTTTTTTTTTTGCTTGTGGTTTTTCAAAAAGAGAACATTCGCTTTGAAATTTCTTTTTTGTTTGCGCTTCAAAAGTAGAACGTTTGCACAGTCTTTGTAGACTAGGCGCAGCATGTCGGCGCCGGACGACGACGACTTGTCGGCCTTCGCCTCTCGGCCGAGCATCGGCAGGAGCCCGCCGCAGCGGTCCTCGCCGATCCCCATTGCGGCCGAGAAGCGGTCGCTGACGTCACCGGACGAGCAGCAGCGGATCAGTAAGGTGTCGGCCTCGGCTGACCTTAGGAGGAGAGCTCCCCCAGTGGCGGGGCTGCTCACATCGGCGCCGCCGACTCCGTCGGTCCGGCCGTCGGTGTCAGCGCCCGCGCCCGCGCCAGCGGCACCGCAGCAGCAGCAGCCACAAGCCGACGTGCAGCTGTCGAGCGCGACCCCAGCGGAACTATATGAGCGAGTACATCAGATGGTCAAGAACATAATGGCGGTGGTCACTAGCGGAGGCAGCAAGCTCAACAAGGCTGAGGTGAACGCCATTTCTGGCTACGGACAAGAGGTACTGGCGGCAGCAGGTATCATGGACTTGCGTATGCTGGAGGCAGAGGCGGCTCTTAAACTGAAGGACGCCAAGCTACAGCATAAGGAAGCGGAGAACGAGCTCCTGAAGGCGACTCAGGGCGCAGCAGCGCNTCCGCACGAAACACAACCACAGAGCGAGCAGAGCCAGGCGAGGAGCCTCCGAGATTTCGGGATCGGGGTGTCAATTGGGACCGCTTCGAGAGTGCTATCCATAAGCGAATGGGATATCTGGATATGAGGGAGCCTGCGTCCTTGGTTAGCAGGCGCTTCACTAACGTGATTGTCCGCGCTGCGCATCAAACCCTCGGTATAAAGAGGAAGAGCCGGGACGTGGGTTATAAATGGTGGACGCCTGAACTAGACGATCTCAGGAAGGCAAACGGCGCTTCACGCCGTGCGTGGCAGAGGCTCAGGAAGAGAGGGGGCAGGGCGGAGGAGATTGCACGAGAGGAGTTTCATGCGAGTAGAGCGCGATATAGAAGGAGAAAGGAGGAGACGGAGCTCGCGTTCTTCCGGGGGCTTGCCGAGTCCGGCAACGAGGATCCGTGGGGTCTGGCCTACCGTGTGGCGAGTGGCAGGAAGCGTCCGCCCTCGAACGTATAATACG
>NW_021132164.1:0-1108 GCF_004193835.3 Ostrinia furnacalis | reverse complement strand
GTCCCAGCTGCTAACGCCTTTCGAAAAGAGTTCTTCCCCTTTTTGGTCCAGCAATTCTTTTAGGGACTTACTGCAACGAAAGCGGATCACAATACTGGATTCGACCGTGTGACTTAATCCAGTTCTGGGGTTTCGCACCTGTCTCGGCGCTAATAGTGATGGCGAGAAGCGCCCAAGCGCGCGGATCTCGAGTTCAGTTTTTCCATTTTGGATCTCGCCGATTTTTGCTAAAAATAACTTAAAGATTTCTTTAAGATAAGGCAATCGAACCGGGTGCAGTTCTTCTAGAATACTGATCATGCCACTATGCGAAAGTTCAAACTTCACATTGGGGAAGCGGCTGCTTTTTAGTGTGGCGGAGTTAAACGGCGGCAATTCACGAACTTCGGTTGATTGAATATCACGAACACCGCGGCGCCCAGCATTTCGAGTGGCTGTTAGCGAACCAATATTTTGTAAACGAACAGCGCCACCATGCAATAAGGTAAGGCGAGTGATCTCCGCGATCGTTTCGATTATTTGTCGAATAACTGTTTGCGGAGAATGCTTTGATGTCTTTGAGGTGACATTGGCCGGTTTCAGCAATTTTACCGTGGTGGTAATTTCAGGGTGAACCTCAAAGAATGCGGCCGCAACCGCATCCGCCAAAGTCCGTTTAGTTAAAGTATCCAATTCTGCGGATTTAATGTAGGCCATGCGCTAAAGCTCTCTCTGTTGTAGTGATAATGCGGTGCAATAAAAATAAAAGCACTTGTAATTAGGTAATATAGCGGAAGTAATTTCGCATTCCAAGGAGTCATAAGGGAAAAGTCTTAATTTGTCCAGCGAAATCGCTCTTTTTTTGAGCAAAGGAGACAACTTTTTTGATGAAATGCAACAAAGGCGCTGTTTGAAGGGGCGCTGTAGGGTCCCCCACTAAAAATCAGCTTGCCTGATTTAGTGGAGGGAGGATGTCAATAGATGCGACTACGGCTGTCGTGAGTAGCTAAGTATTAAGTGTCCAAGTCAGTGCAGTCTGTGGCACTAAAGCTATCGCGAATAGTTAAGTAGAGCTCAGAATCGATGTTGTCATCGGCCTCGCCGCCAATAATTGCCTGACTAATGCGAT
>NW_021132162.1:0-685 GCF_004193835.3 Ostrinia furnacalis | reverse complement strand
CTTTCTATGATCTGACTAACTCTTTTATAATGGAACAGCTGAGGACTGGAATTCGCTGCCTGCTGCTGTATTTCCTGAACACTATAATCCGGGCCTTTTCAAGGCGAGAGTGAATAGGCACTTACAGGGCAGATATGTACCATCCTAGACTGCATCTCACTTAACACCAGGTGCGATTGCGGTCAAATACCTGCCTTGTCTCGCATAAAAAAATCTAACTTACAATTGACAGGGAAGAGCATGTTTTGTTCAACATATCTCAAAACTTTTCGCACGGATTTGACTAATAAATAATGTATGTATTTAATTTTATGTATTACATTACCATTATTATATCCCTCAAAATAAAGATTGTAAAAAATATAAGGTCACCTCCAAAAGACAGACGAAATTTTAATAGGGCATCTAATTATATTAGAAAAATTGGACCCTAACATTAAAACCAAAAAAAATAGGCTAGTTTCTGTTTTTAATTTTCCTAACAAACTAAATGTAATATTTTTATTTTTAAACCCTCTCTGTCATGTTCACATTATTTACATAAGCTGATGGACGTGACGTCCTTGTACACGGATGCACTGTCTGGCACGATCGATGCCATGCCTCCGGACCGCACTGAGCACTTCGGGTTCACTCGACATAACATCAAAAAATCTCGAAAACTAGCATTCTAAAAATATGGTTG
>NW_021132161.1:0-744 GCF_004193835.3 Ostrinia furnacalis | reverse complement strand
TTGTTATTTTTCATTACATTCTATTTTTACAACAAATTCTATTTCAGACGTAATGAAAAATAAAATCAAGTTATTTTTAGCGATGAAACGAAAACGAATGACGGAAATTTGGAACAGCAAGTTATGTATGTATACTAATATTATAAAGAGGAATAATACTAATAATTTATTTGCCATAAATAGGTGGTTACAGAATAGTTAATAGGAATGCTCTGCCAGCAGGGTCCCACCTAGTTGTAGGGGGAACATACACAACATTAAATAAAATTATTAAATAAATAAATAAAAAAAAAAAAAAAAAATAAATAAACATATTACAGTCGGAAAATCTTTGCGGTAGGTACCTCGGATTGTAGTTAGTTGGACAGTGGTCATTTGACGGCCACTTGAATCATCTCACCCCTAAGCTTTTGGCTACCGCCGGCGCACTAAGCCGGTTGATGCATAATCTCGGAGGCCCGGCCGCACTGAGTCGCTGACTATACTTTTGCGTCGCGCGTTGGTCCTATAAGGGGCTCGAGTATGGCACAGTGCTGTGTAGTCGTGGAGCATCCTACTGTTGAAAAAAGCTCTTTCACTCGGATTTTGTTGAAACTTTACAGTATTATTGTTTATAACCCAGATTAACATATAGGCTATAATTTATGACGATATGTGACAAATAAATTTCAATAAATAAATAAGACGTGTCTAAAAAGCGCAATCTATCGTCATTGGTTAAAATCCACAGCGCTAGACAAACTA
>NW_021132160.1:230705-263246 GCF_004193835.3 Ostrinia furnacalis | reverse complement strand
TTAACTCGGACGTAAAATGAAGTAGGTCATTTTTATTATGCCATCCTAAACTGAGTGTTTTTGTTTGTGTATGCTCGCCTATTGCCAACTCTTTTGACGAGTTTGTCGAGGTTACGTCACAGTTAAATGTCCATTTACGTAATGGATAGCAATATTGCCTTAAAATTTGTGATATTTTTTCGCAAATATTTATTAATTCAGCAGGATCATCGCATCCTGTAATTAGATCATCAACGTAAAAGTCCTCTTTGATAATGCGCGATATTTTTTCATCGTCGCATTCCTGTGCTACCTGTTGTAGGCATCGCATACTAAGGTACGGCGCTGACGCAGTGCCATACGTCACGGTATCTATATTATATAAAGCTCGATTATTTAACCTATACACGTCTATCGGATCCGAAGAGCTTTCTCTCCAAAGTATAAGCTGTAAATTACGCTGGTCTTCATGAATGAGCGTCTGTCGAAACATCTTCTCGACGTCCGCGCTTGCTACCCAATAATATTGCCTAAAGCGTAATAAAATCGAGAAAATATCGTTTTGAAGCCTAGGTCCGATAAACTGTAAATCGTTTAAGGATTTATCAGAGGTAGTGGCGCAGCTGGCGTCAAATACTACCCTTAATTTAGTAGTAGTACTACTCTCGCGAAATACGCCGTGATGCGGTAAAAAATAGTGTGGATCACTGTACTCGTTTATTTTTGTCATGTGACCTAAATCCCTATATTCTCGTATAAAATCCTCGATTAGCGCTGTAGATAATAGAACTGGTCGCGTCAACACCGGCAGAGGTGTATTTTGTGTTTGATTCAATGATGAATGCAATACAGTTGATTTTAATTGTGACGTACTGGATGCATTATGTGATGACGTATTAACACAGTTGAGGGAATCTTTATGTAGTAAGCTGTTATGTTTTTGTTTACATTGCTGACAAGGGCCGAAAAAACAGTCTTTAATCAAGTGACCTGGACGTAAACAATTGGGACAAAGGTTGTTATCATTGACTAATTTATGTCGATCCTCAACAGACAAATTTAAAAACATACTACATATGTATAACGCGTGATTCCCACGACATAATACACAAACACGATTACGTTTAGCTGATTTATTGTTTTCCGATTTCGCAGCCACATAACTATAACTATGTGCTTGCACTGCTGGAGATTTCACATTTTGAGACTGTTTATTACTATTATTGAATTTANGGCGTTAACAGTACCCATATTTGGTGCAGACATTTAAGTATAATAAATCTTTCACTTACTAGTCGCACAAAGTTACAAAACATAGAAAGAGGTTTTACTTAGTTTTAAGCTACGGTACGTAATTTGATAGGACTGTTATTATTAAAATCAATTTATTATTTTTTTGAATAAACTTATCGACATTTTTATCGATCGCAGCGCATCCCTATGCGCGCTAACTGGCCATCATGCGCTGTCTAAGTACTTGTATTGGTAGTCCAAACATCATGACAGTCTCACGGAAACCTCTGTTGTGTGTACTCATTAAAGATATTAATGAAGTAAGTCTACCGAAATCCGATCTTGAAGGAGTCGCTTTTGTATGTGATGCGTGGAATCCCTTAGTTATTGATTTTAGAAGAGATACCTTCCAGCTAAGAACTGTAGCATCTTATGTAATAGGCGTACAGTCATCAACCTAATGACAGTTTAACGTCCCCCTGGGATAAACTTGACTTCCGCTGGTTGGGTTTTTAAAGGCGGTCAAGCTGTCCTGGCTACACAGGAGTTGCAGCGGCGGGAACGAGAGGTGAGAATAATCTCGTTAGTTATCAACCCATCAGAGATTTTTTGGAGCAAAATAGTACCTATTTTGTAATAGATGACGTAAAGAGAGCTTCGTACTCGTACTTACCATTTTATCGGGGAAACCACAAATAAATATCAAACTTGAGCACTTTTAAGGACATCATCATCACCATCAGGTCATTTCGTCTCCACAAGAGGGCGACCCTCTCTAATTTGTTCTTCTTAGTCGGGCACTCTTGTCAGAGTGGTCGTGGTTGCGCTGACGAGATACATGGTGGGGTGATGTCATCTCCGAGGGTAGCTCTCCTGGCGATGTGCTTCCATTTCCGACGGATAGAGGCGTCGCGAGTACCCTGGACCATGGTGAACTCAGTGGCCTTCGTGATGGCGTCTATCCAGCGGGTTGGCAATCGACCGCGTGCTCTCCTGCCTTCCACCTGGCCCTGAACTACCTCAACACCCTAACAAACCTCTCTAATTAACAAGAGATAAATAAAGGCTTTGGCCTAAACTTCCCATACGAAAAACGACATACATTACTACTATACAAAACACTTTGGTACATCTTTGAATATTGTAGGTACTTATACATCGCTGAATTAATTTATACGTCTTTAAAATATTTTCTAGTGTTAAACAATAAACCAAAACTTTACGTATACCTACATAAAACTTATNAAACGTTTTAAGTATTTATTATATTAATTATTGAAATACATTACGGTTCTCAGCACTTGCCAAATGTTGGTCTCGAAGCGCTGGTAGGGTAAAAAGATTATGAGACATGTAGAGGCTCCTTAAGAGCAAAATGACGATTTGTAAGAACTATTTATTAGTCTAAACAAATAAAGAAATTTTGACTTTGACTTGACATTAGGTATTTCTTCATAATGTCATCAATTCTAAGTTTGCGGAGCGATTTTTATATTTGGAGATTCATTTCTCAATTCCGTGTTTCATTTTCTCAATTCGGTGCTCTCTCAATTCGATGCTTAACATTTCTCATAAACCACTTCACAATATTTAGTGACAATGCTATTTTTACATTCAGAATGGAGTAACATTTATTTTTTTGTATTGAAACTACTTAAAAAACTAAATATAAATTTTAGCACCGAATTGAGAAAAAATACACCGTACAGTAGAAATGCCCTTATACAGGGCGCTCTACCTTAGGATAAGTAATACTTATTACAAAACTAGCTTCCCGCCCGCGGCTTCGCCCGCGTGGAATTGTGTCTGTTACAGAAAACCTTTATCGCGGGCGTCCCTGTCTCAAATATCGGGATAAAAACTATCCTATGTCTTTTCCCGGAACTCAAACTATCTCTATGAAAGCAAGACAGACACAGACAGAGAGCCAGAGTTACTTTCGCATTTATAATATTAGTATAGATAGTATAGAAGTATAGATAGATTTTCAAGAGTTAACAATAAACCAATCTTTAAAAATCTTACGTAGACGTAACTGAAGAAATTATTACTTACTTATGTACGTACATATGTTATTACATATTACGAAATCTATTTATCTACGAACCGACCATATTATCTACGAACTCTACCTTAAATCAACTGCAATTCGACCACAAATCCACCATAAAGATGTAATTACAAGAACATTACCATAGACCATAAATAACCAGCAATCACAACACGTACTTAAGGTGACATAGAGCCAGAACGGCTAGCTTCCGGTTCCGCGCCGGAAGTTGTATACAAAGTGAGAGCCTTCGCGTGTGGATGCTATCTGGAGGGTGGGGAGGAATATTTACGGCCTTTGGGGTAGAACAGGGTAAAATTAAGCCTGTAGTGGCGATCAGGGGGACTTTTTGAATCAAGATTAAAGTACAATCTAAGAATTTGTAAGGTTTTAACCGTTATTACACCGGTTAAACTTGTTTTTACCTAAACACAATTTATTTCAATTATTTTCATTAAATTCCTAGTAAAATTGTGACAGATTTTAAAATAAAAGAGTAACAACATAACTATTCCGTTTTACAAATAAATAAAATACATAACCTACTTAAACACTAGAATTTGTATCTCAAAATTAAAAATTGATTTGAGATTTTTTCGGAAATTCTGGTATATGGAACTTTGAAAAACCTTACAAACAAATTTCATAATGTCATTTAAATACGTAGCTCGTAATCACACACTTCAAACTTCACAACTTAACCCCATGCTTATAAAAAAGCTTTATTAAACCGCTTAAACACTGTAAAACTTGATTAAAAGCTTCGCCCACTTGCGTTACGACAAAATACCGTATCACAACCACTTAGCGACACGCGAGCCGATGCGACAAGCGATACGTGCCGTGTGATACGCCGTTTATGATACAGGGCGGTTATGATACAGGGTGGTTATGATACATGGTACAGTCCCGTGTAGAAATTTATGCACTTTTTAGGTAATAATTCTGACGAAATAAGGCATAAATTCCATTGTTTTGAGTGTGACAGATCGGAAGTGACTAGGGCGGGACTGAAATATTAATATGAGCTATGAAATGCACTGTATTTCATGAAATGTTTTAATTTGCGACGAGATATTTTTCTCTATTTTTCATAGTAAGTTGTTGTGAATTACATTTTTTTAAATATAATTTTGTTGTAATAACACAGTCAACATTTTAAAGAAAGAAAGAAAGAAAGAAAGAAAGAAAAAATATTTATTTGGTACTAAAATAATGATACACATTGACATTAAAAAATGAAATAATACAATTGTTGTACCAAATTGGTCTCTGCTCAGTATGAGGCCATAACGTACTCGGGAGCACGTTACGGCCACTGGTATTCTGCAGAAACCATGAGAGAGGGGCACTTGGCCCACAGCGAATGTTACAACTCACAACATATTAAAATAAAGAAAGGAGAATAAGTAGGTGGGTACATTATTTGTGCTATTTTGCGCTATGGAGCATCTTATAGTGAATATAATGTATAGTAACAATAATAAATATGAGAGAAAAGATATAATTATGTGTGTATAATCATTTAGATATTTATATTATATACGTTTAGGTAGGTACTTTAGATATTCTTTTGTATAGATAATAGATGTAACTTTAACTTTACCTTGAAGGCTCTGACTGTGTCACTATTACGAATTGGTGGAGGAATGTTGTTCCAACATTTTGTTGCTAAGTACCTGAAGCTGCCACGAAAAGCAGCAGTCTTGTAAGGAGGACATATCAATCGATCTGTAATACGTGATTGGCGTTGCGTAAATTTCAATTTGTTAAACAAGTAGGGAGGACTTTCATAATTTATTACTCCAAAAAGAAGACTCGCGAAATGCATTACTCGTCGTGACTCCATGTTAAGAAGGTCACTTCTATTTAAATATGGCGTCACGTGTGCTCTGCGAGGGATCGAGAAACAATATCTGGCACAGGAGTTCTGGACGCGTTGAACAAGCTTCTTAGTCCGTCCTAGCAGGCAACCACCGATAACTGTATCCGCGTAATTTAATTTTGATAATATCAGAGTTTCACATAGGCGTACTCTCAATCCTTCACTCAAAAACTGTCTGACCTGATATAATACCTTCAAGCGATAATAACATTGTTTTACCGTATTAAGCACATGTGATTCAAAATGTAAATTACCGTCTATTTGCACACCTAGGTTTCGGGCTTCACTCACTTGTTCAATTTTGCTATTTTGTAGTTTAATTTCAGGGTTGTATGATTCGATCATTTTAGTTTGTAATTTCGTACCTACAATAATAAATTTAGTTTTAGCCGGGTTCAAAACAAGGCCGTTTGATTCTGACCATCTCGCTATTCTTTCCAAGTCCTTATTAATGCGGTTTATGGATGAAACTGTTTCAGCGGGCTTAAATGTTAGATAGATTTGCATATCGTCAGCAAACAGGTGATGTTTACAGTCTATAACACAACTTGGCAAGTCGGCAGTATAAAGAATAAAAAGTATCGGTCCCAGGATAGAACCTTGCGGTACACCTTGGTGAACCACAGAATTAGCCGAGAGTGTTTTTGTACCATTAGGTAAACAGACCTCTACCCTCTGCGAGCGACCCAATAAATAACTAGAAAACCATTTTAGTGTTAAGTGATCAAAACCGTAGTAGATGAGTTTAGCCAAAAGTAAAGATGTATTTATAGTGTCGAATGCGCGAGAGTAATCAAGCAAGACTAACACCGCCCCCTCCCCCACATCTCGCCCCGCCAATAGATCGTCCATCACATCCAAGAGTGCTGTTGCTGTACTTCTTCCCCTCCTAAAACCAGACTGCTTCTGCGGTAGAATATTATTGTTAGAAAGGTATTCTGATAATTGCAGGCACACTACTTTTTCAACTATTTTGGACATAAAAGGCAAAATGCTAATCCTACTTCCTTCCTACTAATATTATAAATGCGAAAGTTTGGATGTCTGGATGTATGGATGTCAGGATGTCAGGTATGTCTGGATGTCTGGATGTTTGTTACTCTTTCACGCAAAAACTACTAAACGGATTTTGATGAAAATTTACAGTATTATTGTTTATAACCCAGAATAACATATAGGCTATAATTTATGACGATCTGTGACAAACTAAATTTCACGCGGGTGAAGCCGCGGGCAAAAGCTATATTATAATATAGCCGCCTGTCCTGATGATTAGCGGTTCATCATCATCATTATTTCAGGAGGTTTGAGTACGTTGAGGGCACTTTCCTATGCTTTTATACATAGAGTCATGGGGAATTAGAATAAGAGTAAACAAGCAAACATAAAAATATCATCATCATCATCAACAGCCCTTTACAGTCCACTGCTGGACTATGAGCCTCCTCCACTATAGTAGAGGGTTTTGCCATAATCCCCACGCTTGGCAGGCGGGTTGGAGATAGCAGTTTAAAAGATTTATGTTTGTCAGAGAGCGCTGCTGTTCTCTGTTTGATGTGTAGTCCCTAAGTCGCCTCTTACGACACCCGCGGGAAGAGTAGGGGTTGGTGACAAATGTATTCTACTCTGCCGTCACCACACGGCCGGTTTACATTTAAATTTTACAAAGTACGAGTTAAAGGTGCTCAGAGCATTTTATCTAGCAAATACAATAAAGTGAACAAAAATATTACAATATCATTATAATGTCACCATTAATCCATGTCATAGAATAAAAGACTAGCACGTAACAACCAAGTAAGATGCAAATTACCCCAAAAAAGAAACCTGATAAAAATGCAGGGAAAACTGACCAAAAGGCCAAAACGGTCCAAAGCAGTTAGTCGCACGCGAAATATTCATACATCAAGCGACGGCATGCGATAGTAGATACCATCGCACGACGAAATATCGCTAGTCGCTACTCGATATCATAGCTTGCCTCAAGAGTTGGGCTGGGTTGCACAATCTTACTTTAACTTTGACAAACGTCAAAAATCTGTCAAACTCCATACAAAAAACACCGGTTAGCGGCATAGTTACGGTCAAAGTTAGGTGGTGAAACTCAGCCTTAGATTATTTATCGATAAGTTGATTTGTTGACACCACTAATCAATTGACATACCTATTTTGAGTTTTCAAAACGCGAGTTTCCCATTGTTTTTGTATGGCAATGGGGACTATGACATGACGTCATCACGTCGCTAATTCAGCTGACTAACTACTAATTATCAATGTCAAATCTACAAACCTTATTTTACAGTTAATCGAGAACTTTGAGCTTTTAAGTGATTATTTAGAGAAGTCTTTTGAATTATTAAGGTCCATTATATCACAAAACAACCCTCGATTTTATCTCAGTCATAGATAATATTGTCTTGTGATTGGTATAAATATTGAAATTCAAGCTATCAAAAGCCTCAATTTATGCTTTAAATTTAATCGAGCTTTAAGCTTTGTTCTGTATTACGCACTTTAGGCACCCCAGTACAGACAGGCTTTGCTAAGGCAACTTTTAAGGCTTTTATTTCGAGCTAGTCAATTGGTGTGACAATTTGAGATAAATTGTTAATTTGCTTTCGCTGTGATATCAATTTAGCATGTAGCAAAGCTCTGGGAGAACAGATTTTGGTTATTTTTAAGTTATTTTCACAGACCTGAAAAAAATATTAGCAGACGTTCATTGCCAAAGGGTAACTTTCAATGAGAACTATCTATAACTATAGCCATTCCATTCAAAGCAATAAAGCAAGACTACGTTCCGATAATAATGATCGTTTACGAAAACAATGATAAATCTAAATTTATATAACTCAAAGGTGACTGACTAACTGACATAGTGATCTATCAACGCACAGCTCAAACCACTGGACAGATCGGGCTGGAAGGCATGAAGTCGCAGGTAGATGTTATGACGTAGGCATCCGCTAAGAAAAGATTTTACGAAACTCCACCCCTAAGGGTGTAAAACGGGATCCACGCGTACGAAGTCGCGGGCGGCCGCTAGTAATAAATATTATAATTAACTGTAGTTGACATCAAGGCAACCTATCAAAGATGAAGACATGGGACATCATACACCCACTAACCGCAACTTTGTCGCCAATCGTCACCTCCACCATTTAGGTAATAACACAGATCCTCAGACGGCATATGGCGCATTGTGAACCCGCCTTTATTTACACTCCAAACAAATGGCCGCCACATGTCGTGACATGGAATGACAAGGACTATTCTGACCACTTTATTTTGACCCCTCAAGCTGCCTACTTAAAACCCGAAATCTTCTGTATTTGTTAGCCAAGAAAGCGGGTAGGAAGGTCTGAGTGAATTGGTGGGTATAAAAATAATGCCTGTGACACAATAAACACAGAGTTTATTTATTTACGTAATTATACATAGCAGATGTGGGTGCCAACGCGGTGTCCCGGTTGTTACGAGCTTTTGTATCTTTTTAGGGTTTTGTTATACGTATGTGTCATTCAAGGGTAAGGCAACCGCATAAAGAAATGTAAAAAATAATACATATGTGTATAAGCCATTAATAAAGGCATGAATCGTTTTAGTAACAATACTTTTTAAAATTACTATCTTAATAATTTTAGGTAAGCATAGTGTAGGTAGGTAGAACCTTAAGCTAGGTGGATGACGTCTTCCGAAAAGTTTGGGAGCTGGATGCGACAAGCAGTAGTCAAGGCCAGAAGTGAACACAGGCCAGATATGATGGTATACCTATACACTGACAACCCAAAGCCTTCTGTGAGCGCCTGGATGTACGAGTATGATATCTTAAGACACTCCTAAGTATTTTCCATTGTAAACAGTGATTATTCTGTTGAACGCGAATAGGGCGGTTAGACGAGATGACCCATTTTATGGGGAGCGGCTACTCCAGTTCTTACCTTATCACTGCGACCGGCATCGATCTATTGTGATCGTCACTGTTTGCCTCTGAGTCCTGCATCTAATAATAATATAGTAGTGCAGTATCTTTTGGTAGGCGATATGTTTTATACAGGGTGTCTCAAAACAATGGATAACCCTGTAGCCATCGATAGGCCTCGCCATTGTCTCCTTAACATCAAATTTTGATCCTAGTAAAAATATCACCGTTTTCAAGATTTTTAAGTTTTTGTGCGACCCAAGGTGACCTACATTAAATATCAAAAATAGGACCCAGTACATCTTCACACTGCCAACACACTATTATCTGGCCATAACCATAATGAAAGTCACCATAGTCTTATCAAGACATGTTGCAAGCGATTCGCACGCCCCCGCCTGACTCACCACGCCAAGCTGTCGCAATCGCAACTGTCGCGTGGTCGCTGTGCGCCGTGGGTGGCCGCTCCTCTGATAAGCATCTAATTATGCCCGCTTTTGTCATAGATACCATAAAAGGACGACAACTGAGAGTGTAGATAGGCTTTTAAAAAGACCTAATTAAAGAAATTTTTGAACAGCGTAGAGACTTACAAGAGATCTGATCGAGAAAATCCAAAGAAAACGCCAATTGAAAGTTTTGGAAAACCTCTCCATTAGAGGTTATTCGGCAAATCTAAAGACCGTAATAAAACTGAATTCCATGTAAGACGACGCAGCGAAACTGCACGGGGCTTTGACTGACAGACTGACTGACATAGTGATCTATCAACGCACAGCCCAAATCACTGGACGGATCGGGCTGAAATTTGGCATGCAGGTGGATGTTATGACATAGGCATCCGCTAAGAAAGGATTTTACGAAACTCCACCCCTAAGGGGGTAAAACGGGATCCACGCGTACGAAATCGCGGGCGGCCGCTAGTCCACCCATAAAAAAGACCGTAATAAAACTGCATTTTAAGTAAGACACATCGCAGCGAAACCGCACGGGGCGTTGCAGCGCCACCAAAATGCATCGTGTGCTTTGGCTCTAAGGTAAGGTTTAGGTAGGTACTACTTCTTTAAGATTGAAAATATTGTATCATCATCTCGTCTTACAATCCGTGTCCCGCCTTATATTGTTTCAAGTGCCGACTAACGGCGGTTTGTTTAGGCCCTCGCATTGACAACGACAATATCTTACGATCTGCTTGTTTATTTTATAATCATCACTGTCAATACAACCAACATGCTTTGTTACAACCAATACTGATACGATTCTAAACTCAGCCTTAATGTAGAGACGGAGGGATCATTTTGGAGTTTTTGAAGATATAAAATGTATTTGTTTTCATGAAAGGACACGATGTTATGAATAGAGGTTGATGGCTCTGCATATTCATATTCATCTTGTGTGGGAAAATTATTTTTGTATGAGATTTGGTTCATATTCTGTACACACGATGCGGTGTTCTTTAAATATGATAAAAATGAGTGCAAAAAAGAACTTCTTTTTTGCCAAAAGTGGCAATTTTCGATGCAGATTGTCTCCAGCTTATTTAACCTAAGTACCTACCTACAGTAAGGCTAGCACGAAAAACTAGAGTTTGAATCGTTTGCGTATTCGAATCGCCAAAAGATTTAGTACGAAAACTACAACAGCGCCCTTGTGAACGCGTCGCAAAGTGAACTTAGTATGAGAAATGGTTGAACGAAACTTATTTTGAGAATCAAAATTGTCACGTTATCGTTTAATTCGAAGGTTGAGTATCGAATTTTGTCGAATACGCAAACGATTCGAAGACGAAAGTTGTTCATGCTGGAGGTACAGACTACGCCACATCATTCGCAATTTTATGTAGAAAATTGTAACTATTTCCACTCTCGTTCCTACCGCTACAACTCCTGTGTAGCCAGGAGCTGCAGCTTGACCGGCAATAAAAACCCAACCAGTAAAGGTCAAGTTTTTCACGGGGGGAAAGAAATGTCATTAGACCCGCAACGAAATTCATCAAAAGAAATCTTCAAAATAAATAGCCTGATGTGCAGTCAGTACTAGGCTCATTACATCTTAAGACAGTCAACATGATTCAACAAGAGACGTGATATTTTAAGTAGTTGTAATGGCACCAGTGTCCCACAAAATGAGTACTTATTTAGTTTGACTGTACTAGGCCTGTCTATCTTGCGACAGACATGACTCAGCCAGAACCCCACGTGGGTGCGAATCGTTTACAAGTTGATACCCGATAGATTGATGACAAACACTGACATGGTCTTTGTGTCACCTACGCACTCGATTCGGTATAAGTAGTTTATATGACACAACAATTAATTTTGTTTGGGAGATGCTATTGAAACCTTGGTACGTACTTTTTCTTTGTCACTGGTTTTTTGATAACAACTCTAGAGCAGCGGTTCCCGAATGGTGGTCCGCGGAACCCTGGGGTTCCGTGGAAAGGCCGCAAGGGTTCCGTAAAAATATTATACCACGTTTCGTGACCGACGTTGTTCGCGCGCACCGACTTATTTACGCACAAGGGAGGGGCAGGGCGTGCGGGCGGAGTAGTACGGGGGTTCCGCTAGGAAAAGTATAATCAATTAGGGTTCCTTGGCAAAAAAAAATTGGGAAACCCTGCTCTAGAGTAACAGAAACATTGATGAATGACGTTGACAAAGATTTTGGAAATTTTGGTATTTTGGTACGAGACTTGGGTGATTTTGTGATGGTCAAACGTCAGCGAGACTTCAGATTTGTATGCTGTGTCACGTCAAAATGTCAATGTCACCCCTCTCGTCACGTGCTCTCATACCTCAGGCACAGACTGAGTTAGGCGCTTGACCTAATAATGATATTGGAAATATACAAAGGAAATGTGCACACATTATGTAAGTACACAATCATGACAATAAAATACATAATGTAGCATGAATCATGATCTAAAAAATCTAAAGTTAGTTTTATTTAGCTTTACATCCTTTCTTTTGACGTTCTGGCGCTTAAAGACAATTGATATTGTGTCTACATTGGCAAAGTACAGTCTACAGCAGATCAGACTACATTTCTATTGCAAAATCAGCTCTATCACCACAGTATAAGATGCCACAGTCTGTAACTTGATGTACTGTCATCCATATGATATGATCTTATCGACTTAGTTGATAACTCGCATTATCTCACGGCCTTTTCATACATTTGAATTGGCCAGAGGGACAATTGCCTCTTGTAATTGTCACTCACAGAGGAACTTTGCCCTCTGGTTGATGGCTCGGACATGCGAATAGCTCTTGTCAATTGTCTGCTAGACTTTGGGCAGACTGACATTTAACAATGATTTTTGGAGAAGGGAAGTTTCATACCATACTGTATGCGTACTTAAAATTAGATAGCGACTAGAAGGCGCCATTTCTTCTTTACGCATGATTGCTTTTTTATATTCATGAAATAAGATTTTAAGAATCCAACACTAAAATACTTAGATTAATACCTAGGCTGGGTTGCGCTTTCTTACTTTAACTTTACCTTCAAAAGTCTATCAAAATCCATTAAAAAAACCGGTTATGGTTAATAGTTACAGTTAAAGTAAGGTGGTGCAATTTAGCCCTAGATAGCAGTCTTCATACGTAGACGCTTGTAGAAGCGCTTCGTAGGTATAAAGTGGGGCAATAATCATCAAATATGTCATCCAATCACCTTACATACGTTTTCACTAGTATTTTACTTTGTGAACTGTCAGAATATACGAGTAATTATGGGTAAACCTAAGGGTAAACTTTCTTACTAGCTCGGTTTCTATGCGTTGAAGCATTTAAATCGTTTTTACACTCATACGTGACATTTTAATTGCATCGACCGCAGACCAAATTGATGTTCTTTTCTATTACCAATCAGCTACCATCCATCATTCTGACCTGATAGGTACATCATGTTGAACAATACAAACGCAAAATATTATCGGTAATAATTAACAGATCAAACCGAGTGACCTAATTAACAAGGACAATCAGAACTCGGCCATCATACGGCATACAAGTCTTATAAAGGCTCGTTCACACTTATTCGACTAGTTATGTCAAACAATATATTGGAATAAAAATAGTGTTCTTATTATGTTGCGGCGCTGGACGCAGGGCCCCGATTACGCTAAAAAATTTAATTTTCAACGTGCCCGGACGTCAGCTGTTTTGACAAATCCGTATCGCAGAAACGAAGAAATCGAAGAAGCACGTCTGTATTGAAGACGTTAAAAATTAGCGTAATCGGGGCACAGGCCGCTACCAAACGGGCAGCATGGTAAGCATTGGGGGAGGCCTATGTTCAGCAGTGGACTGGACTTCCTAAGCCTGAGATAATGATGATGCTGAAATAAATTTTGGTGGGTAAGATAAGATCGAAGAAAATAGGCTCAACTGTTAATCTGATCAAATAGCCGCACTCTGGTTAACCGAAAGAAAGCTGATCTTCGAGAGAAATGGAGACAGATTGTGATGAAGGTCTTTCACCAAGGATGACGAGCTCGAGATTGATAATCAGGTAGAGCCTGTTTACCAATAGTAGCGGGTACGTTAAAGTGTGATGATGATGATCCATCCGACCGATTTCGGCCATGGCGACCACTCCGACTCCTAGCTGTCTTGGCGGCGCTGGTGTGCCCGAAGATGGGTTACGTAGCCGATCTTGGCAAACCCCCTCGCACATTGAGGGCATCTAAGCACGCCGCAAACACAGTTAAAGTGTATACCAGCCTTAACCAGTCAGGCACGCTAGCCCAAACCCGAGGCCGGCGGTGATTAATGGCACATCCTCTTTGTTCGTTTGTCAGCTACTTATTTGACGTTAATTGGCCTGTTATAACGCCAAGGTAAAGGTATACGTTTTGAAATCGTACGTTTTGATTGTAATTGGAGTTCGGTAGTGATCTAGTGATATAACAAGGCAGATCCAATCAATACCGAATAAGTTGTACTAATTTCAAACATTGTTTGTTAAATTCATTGAATGTATTTTAAAAGGTCGTTATGGTAATCCTTAGGAAAGGCCTATGTCCAGAAGTGGACGTCCTCTTGCTGAAATAATGACGATGATGATAGTTTTTCAAGGATGAATTTATTCTCACACCCCTATATACCTACTAGATACCTAAAAACCAAAAATCAATTGGTACTTAAAATATTGGATTAGCTTAGATTCCTAGTCTCCTGCACATTAATTACCATCTCAAGAACAAATAGAGTATTAATCTTCGGTCATCCTTTTTATTCATTTTTTCCTAAACCCCATAAACAATCTTGTTTATATCTTACACGTATGCCATCTCATAAATCCACTAACCGACAGTTAAACTCTATCTATCAGATATTCCCCATAATTGCCCAAACATGAAAATCCAAAATGGTGGTAATAAACACTCAGTACACCCCATCAGCCTCACACGGGGCGATACCATAAGCTGGTAATAGTGACGTCACGAGCAAGGACGTGGAGTTTCCAATATCAATAAACGGTAATATCGGGAAAGAATGTCGATTGTCGATATTTTCGATAGTAATGATTTCGTTCAACTAACACAGGGTTTCAGCGCAAACCGGTTTTTCCTACATGTGATGATATTACATAGCTCGTCAAAACTTTGGGCTTATTTTATTGCAATTTGAAATAAATTTCAGATCAAATCAGCGTTATTAATTTGTAAAGAAATCAATTTCAGGTAATTAATTTAGATTTTACACCACATTAATGACACTACATATTATTATTATTATCGAAAGTCGCAAAAATCACTTATACTCTCTCTATTTATCCATATTTATTTCGATTTTTTACTATCGGTAGAACGATATCGTTGCATCCCTAGCCCCAATGCACTGCAACTGAAAATAGTCGCAGGCGCAGAGAAACGGTCGCCGGCGGTTGACAGCGACCGCGCGCGTTTATTATACCATAAACGCATCGCGCGGTGTGGGTGGTCCTTTAGTTATGATATTGGGATTTACACGGAACGATTGCTTTGGATTAGGAAGCAAAATATGTGCGGTAAATGATCTTGATGACATGACTACTATTCAATCTCCTTCGAATGGTGGCGGTAATTGGATAATCCCTCAACTAAAAACTCAGCAGTCGACACTGTTCTTAGGCATTTTCGTTTTGATTTTTCCCCATTCAGCACGTAAAGCGTAGGTACGAGTAGCACTGGTTGTTACGAAATCCCCGAAGAGGTATTTTTCCAGCAGTGGACGATTTTCAGTTCAATAGATAGATAACACATTTATTTAAATACACATATTGAATTAATTCAGTTTCTCTACTGACCAAGTGACCACTCTTTCTGCCACTTCTTAAAAAAACCGGCCAAGTGCGTGTCGGACTCACGCACAAAGGGTTCCGTACCATTGATTTATGAAATTATTATTTTTTTAATTAAGTTATTTGTATGAAAGGTACGTACGTTAAAATACGCGGTAATAAGCAGTTTACGATTTACGAGGAAAAGAAAAAACTACTTACTAGATCTTGTTCAAAACAATTTTCGTTGGTAGTTTTTATAGTAATGTACATTATTGTACATCATATGTTTTTTTTAGATTTTTCATTTTCTTATTTCAGAAGTTAGAGGGGGGGGACCAACTTTTTTCCACTTTGGAAGCGTCTGTGACGCAAACTATGTGACATGCAATAAATAATTTGAATTTGAAACTATTCGGTTTAGAAAAAAAATATTTTTTAAACTTCCATATCATTTTTGAAGACCTATCTATAGATACCCCACACGTATGTGTTTGATGAAACAAAAATTTTTGAGTTTCAGTTCTAAGTATGGGGAGCCCCCAATATTTATTATTATTTTTTTATTTTTGGATCAAAATCTTAATGCGGTTCACAAAATCTACCTACCAAGTTTCAACAGTATAGCTCTTATAGTTTCGGAAAAAAATGGCTGTGACATACGGACAGACAGACATGACGAATCTATAAGGGTTCCGTTTTTTGCCATTTGGCTACGGAACCCTAAAAAGATCAGCTAGAAATAACATAAAAATAATATATGCAAGTAAATTATGCAAGTCCTATGTCTAGTCCACTAGCATTGTACTAAGAAATCAGGTTCAGTATTTTCTTTCCATGTAAATTCCACTCCTGCCATGAACCCCGCGACATAAATAGACGGATATGAGTGTTTAGCTTTAGTGTTACGGAGGAATGCTATACTATACAGTAACCATATCAAACTTTACACTTTTGTTCCAAAACCGCACTTATTCCAACCACATAACACACTACAGTGGCAAGCTTGATATGCTGGTGATTACAGTTGTTTTGTCTTTCACTTACATCGATTTGTGGTGTTTGAATTAGTCAACAGACCTTTTTATTTGATCGGTTCACGTTTTAAATTATTTTTATAAACATTGTTCTTTGATCTATTGTTCTATGAAGATTTTTTTTACCTTTCTCAGACTGCAATGTGAGGTTTTAGTTTCACAAATTCTTAATGGACTGGTGGTTACTTTACCAAAGGACAATCAGTTGCATCACGGGTTTTGTTCCCGGTAAGGGTAGATGTGAATGTAAGTAATATCTTTGCATAACCATTATTAATTAATGTATAATAATTAAAAAGTAGACGTCCTTGAATGATCGTTTGTGTGTCTATAAAAAAAAAACATTTTCCGTAAATCTTGGTTCCTCTTAATACTTTCTCTTGACAATTTTTCACTATGAACAAATAATGTTGTTTTCTAGGACGAATTAAATCAAGTCAAAACAAATTAATCGTTACGGGTGGACAGTCATAGCCGGTAGCTACTAGAATAAAAACATATCGATAACACTCCAAAATCCTTTAACCGCAGTTACATCTCAACTAGAACAGCTACACCAGTTTTACCTATCAGTCAATAATAGGTAGATAGACAAATACGCAATTCCTGTCTTTTGAAAGAAAGAAAAAACGTCAAAAGCAAAAAAAATCTCAATTCTAAGGCTGGATTACACCATCTTACTTTAACTATAACAAACGTCAAAAATCTGTCAAACTCCATACAAAAGACACCGGTTATCATTATAGTTACTATCAAAGTTAGACCACGAGCCGGAAGACGTAGCGTGGGCAGGCCTCCCACTAGGTGGAACGACGATCTGGTGAAGGTCGCGGGAGGTGCCTGGATTCGAGCAGCGCATGACCGGTCTTTGTGGAAATCCTTGGGGGATGCCTTTGTCCAGCAGTGGACGTCTTTCGGCTAAAACGAACGAACGAACGAACTATCAAAGTTAGCTGGTGCAACTCAGCCTTAAGAGTCAGTATGATTTTTGTAGAGTGAGTTAGATGAATATGTATTATGTATGTCGTTTAAACTCAAGATAGTGCTACGATTCAATTGTAAATTAAAGGTGTATTTAAATGCATCTTAACACAATAGAAACCACTAATGCAATGATAAGACTTAGTAAGTAGGTACATTACAAAAGCATAGGTTGACATAAAAGACGTGTCGATTCGGATAACTCGACTGGACTGAAGTAGTGTCTGCTTTTCTTGGCCTAGGTACTTATTCCTTAGTCAACGCCGACCTCTATTGACACCAAACCAAGGCGGCATCCTGCTGTACCTACTAACGAGCACCAAAACCAATATAGACCTAAAACCCTCCACATACGACTCCCATACCCAGGGGATTTAACGCCATAAACATCTCGAAACTTTATGGTAACAATTAGGCAAGTTTTATGTATTTATTGTGGTCGTCGCCATCTTTGTCAACTTCTGGGAATGGACGGTGTCATTAGGGGCAGTAAAAGACGACAGAGTCGTAACGAGGGGCATAATGAGCTGACGTTTATGACGCCAACTAGCTATTGATAGCTGACGTGTATGGCTCCTGTTAACTGTGACAGCTATCCGCAACACTGTTGAGGTTGCAACAGGTTATGATTGCGTACTTAAGCTTACACTTACAAGTGGTCACGTTGTAAGGGTATTAATTTTCATTGCTAATAAGGTCCGGGTTACAAAACTTTCAAGTCTCAATTTCATCTCAGTCATAGTCGGTACTGTGATTGGTTTAGATTGAAGTTTAGCCATTCTTGAATTGTAATCTGGATGTTGTTTCATGCGTTTCTTGTTTCCTTTCATTATAATTACGTTATTCGCGAAGCAATCAGTCAGTTGAAGCGATTCTCTTAGATATTTTTAAAAAGACTAACTTACATTTTAATTAGACAGTCCAAACTCAAACAGTCCTCCACTATTAACTACAATGTGATAAAATTGGCTAATTAGGTAAATCTATTTTTTATCAGGATGATTTAGTGGTTTTGTATAGGTAAGTAGGTACAGATTGAAAAGAATGTTGCTTGCAATTAAGAAAACTGAATAAAAAATAACTACTGGAAAAATTTGTGGTATAAGAAAATGAGAGTAGTACATAATTTCCCTGCGTAATTTTGTTAACACTTTATCATGGTGAAAACAGAATAGTTTCACTTGGAAATGTATTACTAAAGAAAGCTATTGTTCTACTGAAATATAGCTCCCTCAAGTATTAAATACGCATTTAAATCAAAAGCAGTATCATCGCACAGTACGGCACCCAAGGCAGTGCGGTCGGATTACAGGCATGTTGACGTGCGTAGGCGCATCTTATATACGTGCACTTTTCCTGCACTACGACTTTCAACCTTATAAGTTTCACAACAAGCATCATTTTAAAAGAGCCTGAAAATTTTGTGAAATCAATTTTGAATTGCTCTCCGCGACATTACAACCTGATTTCAACTTAAAGACCGTAGCGTAATGTTTAGAATCACTTGAATGTTAGGAATATGTCTTGCGTTAAGATGCAGCGTGATATGATTCTGCGGATTAATAGGTCCTTGTTACGACGTGATAAGGGTGATTCTCGCCTGTTTGAGTGTAGTTATTGATGCGTGAAATGGCACGTTTTGCGCATTCGTCAGACGTCCCCGGTAGGCGCACGCGCACGTGATGACTATTCCATAAAAGCGCTTTGTTTTGTTGGAACACTGAACACAGTAATGCGTTTCCTAATAAAGGTACTGTTCAGTTGATATCTCTTTTTATTTTATTACAGACTTGGAATTACTTTCAAATTAATGTTATGAGGAATAACTGAACTGAAAAAGATGTAATAAGTATAGCTACTACCATTTTAAGTAGTTCTCACGGTGGCTTTGCAGCACTTAAAGCATCAAAACGCTGCTGGACTGTTGGTGAATCCTAAAACAAGGTTTCTCAATCTTATAAAGTTGGCGGCCAGAATTAAATTCCATCAACCATCATCATCAGCTACTGCAGGTCTGCTGCAATACGTGCCATTTCAGCGACCTTTCGTAAGCCGTCATCGACATCAAGCGTAGTGTAGGTTGACCTCTGCCTACGTCTCCACCTAGCTAAAGGGCGTCCTTTATCACCTGTGTCGCAACTCGTCACATTACCGAACATAAACTACAACGTTTTGTAGGTACTGTGACTTTCATTACCACAACCAAGCCTTTTGCTAAATCAACCATAAATTATCTGACTAAAAAGGGTTACGCGGGATTAAAGTTTAGGAAGCCCAGTCCTAAAACTATTATTTTAAGCTGCATGCGCCCGTGACGTCACCGCGGGTCCCGTCACGTTGCCGCCGCGGGCACCCGTCGACGTGTCATGCGCAAATGGGGGAACAACGTCATCACTAATTCATGAACAAACTGTTGATGTCATGACTTACAATGTGCGGATAAATGTTGCGTCAAAATCTGAATATCGGTTCGGCAGCGTTTTCGGACAATGATTTTTAGCTGACTGACAAAAAGAATCGTTAGGAAGTTTGCAAAATCACGTACCTGTTTGTATTTAGGTTAGTTCTTAGATTTGAACCCACTAAATACTGATACTTTAATGACTTTAATTCAAACTGTTAAAGGCTTAGGATCGCCTTCGTTATCTAGTAGGAAAAAGACTCACGATTCAAGGCTCTAACTAAAATGGAAGTAATGGAACATAAACATTGAAAAAATACTCTAAATAAAGTTTTTGCAGAACCACCTTTATCCTGCATTGGTTTATTTTTAATTATTTATTTCCATTTTGTTTTGTTGATATTGGCTAATAGAGGTCAAAAAATACTACAGTAAAATCGAACGGAACAATCATGTTCTTGTGCTCATACTATAAATATTTGATTTCTAAATAAGATACAATAAAGTTAAACATTACATTTGGCACACAGACCCTGGAACCTTATGTACTTCCATTAGAATCTGTTTTGCAATAATAAAGTATTTTTTGTTGAGCTGTCGTCTTTACCAATCGTAGTCCAGGATATTGCTACTAGAAACATAATTGGCTTCCCAAAATCGGTTTTAATGATCCACAAAAGGATGTCTCGATTTCTAATGATCTTCACAGTGTCAAAATCGATCCGATCATCGATTAGAATCGAGTCACGAAGCAGAAATCGTGTGAATCAGTTGAATTTGGACAACTTTTACTGACCTCTGGTTACCTGATGAGTAAGTGGTGTGTCAACGGATATGTTTGTATTAGATTTTTAATTGATTTTTTGTTGATAGCCATAAAAGTAGAAAGCGTACTGAATTGTTCAAAGACGTTGTGTAATTACGCGAATTTTACGAATAATTAATTTTATTTTAATTATAAAGAGGAAGACGCTGTCGGTAAATGCTCATGATATCAGCTAATTGATTGTTCATTGACTGACGGCCATGACAGTTATGTACGATAGGTTTAATGTAATGTCTTCTTAACAACGAGTATCTTAGTTAATGTATTACGAGTATATTGAAGTGTTTGAATTTCGAAATGAGGTAAGTAACCAATAAATCTTATGGGCTAATTAAACCTGCACTTAGACCTGTCAATTCATTCATAAAAATTTTAGCAATTTATCTTGTAAATATTGAAAACCACTCTTTTATTGGTTACCACGCCAGTTAATTGACATTCTGTTATGACCTGTAAGAACGCGACTCCACCATAGATTTTTTATGGAAAGCCGTAAAATCTGGAATCAATTATTTTTTGTAGTCTTATCTTTACCACTTAACAACTCTACATAACTTTGCATGATAACAATCGTTAACAACAATCGTTAATAGACTTTTCACCCAAAAGCAATCAGCTGAACTGTCAACTGTCATTCGTGACGACATGACACCGGAAACGGGGAAAGTGAAAAAAAAGCCTACCGAATGCGAGCAGCGGCGGAAGTTGCCTACCCTGCATCAATCAAACGAAGGCTGTCGTGAACACTTCGATTAAAACTTTTTATGGGCTTCCAAGATGGCGGCAATGTACTTAGATTAAGCTCCGATAGTGCGATAGTGGCACGTGAACCACGTGATATATTTACAACAGATGAAAAGTATGACATAATCCATTTGAATTTCTAAAGAAACTTATTTTTATGGTCATTGAATGTTAATGCAACCATAAATCTAATGAATAAATCATGGAATCATGATCATTTCGTCACAAATCAATGGAGCGTTAACGAGAAGTGTCATAGCACTTTCATACAGCAAATACATAAAAAGCTTTCGAATGACTAACTCGTAATTTTTATCTTTTAGAATCTGCCTGTCTAATATTCTGAATAAATAATAATTTACTCATTGAATGGACATGATTTTGCAATATTTGCGAAGTTTCCTTGATTAGTCTTTTCTTTTTATTGAGATGTGCTTACAATCAACATCACAATGATGATAAGTAATGTCAAACTTTAGTGAATAGCCATAGATAATTATAAATAACTTGAAAAAATCGAACTGCCTATTACTAAATTATATAAAAATTTAATAACTATACCATAGATAACTCTGATAACTTATTGGTTGCCTCTTTAATATTGCCCACTATAGGTACTACAGAAAATCTCAATATTCATAGTTTTTTTTTATAGTTTGTCTAACTTTTACAAGCTTATTTCATTTTGCGTTATCTTTTTTCTTTCATCTGCATTCTTTGCATCTTTAACTGCTACGAAAGCATCTTTTGTTCTGGGTTAACCTGTGACCCATGGCATCTAAATTCCAATAGATATACTTTCAGACTATCATGCCTTATCAAATCAATTAAAATATGTATTGTATAAGTAACTTTTAAATTATCTGTTCCAACTCATCCATTGTTGAATCTCATCCTCATTCCTTCTAGATTAACGACACCGGCCATCGTGTTATGCAATCAAACTATAAATCCCGGTCACGACACAATGGCTTCGGGATAATTGCTGACGCTACTGTTGGCTGTAAATCTGCGCCGGCGCCGATGCGTGGGAGTACCTTATAGCACAAATACTTATAGCTTAGAGGGATCGGTGATCGGATTAAGTGTCAGTTTATGTAGATTGCAGTGGCAATGATCAGGGCACATAGTACGCAGAACTGACAGCCGATGGGGTAGAAAGGTCCTGGAATGGAGGTCATGTACCGGAAAACGCAGCGTAGGACGTCCACCCTCAAGTGGACTGACGACCTCATGAAGGCAGCAGGAAGGCGCTGGATGCACGGTACCAACCGGTCGATGTGGAAGTCATTGGGGGAGGCCTCTATGTGTACCACCACCACAAAGATTTTACCATATCGCGCGACATTTCTTTCTATGTAAGTCGACGTAGCTGCGTAGGGATGTTGTCGCACCTTGTCGCTTCAACGCATCGTGTGCCTTGGCTCTAATGGTCCAAGGCGAATTGATTGAGGTTCTAAGTTCGATTCCCTAGAGGGAAATAAATCGACTATTTTATAACTTTCACAAGCATTAAAGTCTCAATTTAATTAAAGCTAGGTACGCAATGTTTATTGAAATTCCACCAGTTACGGTCGGGGATGAAATTCAGAATTTTAAAATGAAAACAAGCAATTTTGTTCGGGGATATCCATATTATTTACTTTTTTCCCTTGTTATTTAATCATTTTTACAATCCACAACTACTTTATGGAATTCCATAATCTCCAGTTGAGATTGTGACAATGATGATATTATTTTACAGATAACATCAAAACCTTTTAAGCGAGATGTTAATCAAGAAAGCCCACGCATTAACAAAATTACTTCATCAGGTACAAGAATTCGTCTACCACAATTAGCTACCACGCCACTTGTAACGCATACAAAGGCCAAACCAATCTTCTTAACGTCTTCAAATCCTAAGTAGTAATTAAAACGCAATTGACCTACTATCATTATGCACGATTTATTGACGAGCACTTATCTTCTGCAGTGATAACTCACCGCAGGATCTGACGGCCTTACTGGCAACCAGAGCGCGACTTCCCACTTGAAGATCGCATGCGCACCGAACCACCAGTTCAAATTGACCCCCGAAAATTTCGCGCCCAGTTGAAACAGTATAAAGTTTATCTGAGCAAACACGAGGCGCAGCTCAATAAATTCTGGTCGACTCTTGCGCAAATGTTGTATAAGCGAACGCTTTGCCCGTCATTTTGTACAATAGTTACAAGACAGTAGATGACTGCAGCTGTCTGTACATGGCGAAATGCTTCGTTTAGATTTGGCAGCGAATTAAGACACTTTGAACCCTAATCCGATTGTTATAAGACGTTTTCTAAGTTCACCTTTGGGCTGTACACTTCATTATTTTGTCAAGTAATCAGCAACCGTGATGCAGGTTGTTAAGATAATTGAGTTGTGAGGAAACCAGGCCCAAAGAGTTCGTGTGTCAAGGATTCAATTGGCTTAAAACATCGCAAATTGATTTCAATTGAAACGGTACTTTGCATAATTAGCTAATATTTTTAAATGTTAAAAAATTCAATATGATCATTAAATTCATGGAGTTATATTACTAGGCGATAACAAGAACCTTTTAATTATCAATGTTTTTCACAGTAGCAATTAAAATAAATTATTATTGTTTTTTGAATTTATTCCATTCAATCTTTAAACCATCCGAAAGCACTTCAACTTTTAATTAGTTTAAATTTTCGCATTGCATGATACGAAGCATATACTTACAAAGGAGATGACCGCGTTAATATCTTATTTTACCATAAAATAATAATTAAGCCACTTCACATTTCAATATCCCACATCGTATCTGTTACTTTAAAATAATAACAATATTTTTGTAGAATTTTTTAATCAAAACCGTCCACTTACATTAAAACAAACTCAAAAAGGCGCAAACTTCTCCAATTTACGTCAAAGATTTTCTAACCTCCTAAAACGATGACTGGCAATCTTTCAGCGAGGGTGAAAAAACGGGCAAATTTCCTCTTGAGATATCAATTTGGGAGAAATTACAGGCTAATCTGTCACATCGGATAGCCCCGGGAAGTAATCCTGTCTCCCCTGTGTTTGTGTTTTTATTCTTTTTATACTTTTTTCCTGGAAAGACACCGGAGGGGAGCGACAAGTGATGTCGACAATCTTGTTAATTCCCAAAATTTCCCACTGAGCTGCAATCATGTCGTTTTAATAATACTTGTTGCTTTAATTGAAATGATGACAGGCGTAAGTGCTTCTTATTTTGGTTGATGAAAGTCATTTACGCTAATTACTGAATTAACTATAATAGGGGTGGCCGGTGGGCAATGTATAGGTGCAGTGTTTTAAATGTGAAAATCGAACGCATAGCGTTGAATAGAGCTCTGTGATTGGTTCGTGTGTCACCCTGTGCGTCCACGCTCATTGTGAGACCTCATAGTAATGTTTGTGAATACGGGCGTAAGCGGCGTATAGAATTGATTGGGGCAACAGCAGGCTTGAAATATAAAACACTATGTAGAGTCGATAGCACATCAGAATAATCATTTTTGTTGGAATATAGCGCCTATTATAACATACATAAGATACTGTAATGCTGGGCTTGATGTGCCGTCGTGCATACCTTTGAAGTAGGTACCTGAAGTACCTATCCAATCAAACAATAAGAACTATGAATAATTTAAAACAGAACGTCTACCAATTATGGTCATGACCATACAATGGGTCTGCCTTATAATACGAGGGCCGTCTGACCTGATGGTATGCATCCCTGACTACGCCAGGGATCGCGATCTCCACAGTACAAAAATGTTTGTGCATGAATCTAAATGTTTTAGGTGCCATTTTGTTGGACTGAAATTTGAATGCTCTCTGTGTATAGGGATTTAATATATTTAAAAAAATATTATTTATATGACTATCAGCTATTTGTTATCAGCCAAAAAGTACAAGTTTAGGACCAAATGAAGCTTTTTTAAGAGGCTAAAAACTATTTTTTATCTTATCAAAAAGCCTGTTCTCTTTTGTTTTCTCATTCCTTAGTCTATGCATAATGTCTTTATCTATGGTAATACAGCGATTTCCTTTGTGTTCACCTCTATAATGCCACTTTATGTCAAGCTGGAAAGGTGAAAGGGCCCTAAAAAGACAAGTGACGCGCCCCCCGCGCCAAATCTTTTATCGCTACTCCATGGGGACTGCTTCCCATCGCTTCGACATAAACACAGAGAAAACAGCCAGTACACAAAGTAGATTTCTTTTCGGGTTTCGGGTTTCGGGTTTCCGGTTATCTCGCTTCCACTCTCCCATAGGTAACTTTACTTTCATTCAGGGCAAATCTCGAGCTTCCTTGATACTAGTCTAATGCCCATTTTCACCATCAAACCCTAATTTTTAAATGACCCCTATGGTAACACATAACAGGAATTTTTTTTTCAAATGGGTCTCTTAAAAATTAGGGATTGATGGTGAAAACGGGCGTAAACATATTTTTTTAAGAAAAAAGTTTGAGGGAGTTTGTACAATAACTACATAATAATTACTTATCTAAGTAGGTACTTACATACTTAATTGATTTTAGTGTTTTATTTTTTTTAGATATTTACTTAAAATCAATTAACTCTACAGTAATTTTGGAGTTTGGAATGAACTGGTTTTACTCTTCGGCCTACGTCGCACACCCTACGGATTCGAGAGGACAGTGTAATTGGCTCATTGTTTCACGTACCGATTGGCTTTTGGCGGGTTTTTTCTTTACCGCTCCGATGCTCTTTTGTTGCGCGATTTTTTTTGTTTTTTCCGTCCGCCCCTCGCAGGCGATTAGTCTTTTGGCCGATTTTCGTGTCTCTTTTTATTAATTGGACTGCATTTTTTTCTGTCTTCTTTTCCTTTAGTCAGATTGTTTTGAAGTCCACTTGAAAAAGTCTCCCTTCTCTGTCCTGTGTGCGTAGTTGTAGATTATACTGTTGTCATACTGTGTCGTAGGTTCGACTCGACCTATCTTTCTTTAACAAAGCAAGACTTTTTAGTAAACTAATTAGATCGCTTAAATATTATTTTATACGAATATCAAGATGTTCGTCACATGATTTCAAGCAAACCGTTCCAATATAATCCTCTTCATTGTATTTCTCGTTCGTAAACGTGATGGATGTTGTAAAATAATAAATTCCTGGATGAATCTTCAATCTCATAAAGAGATTATAACATGTGAAGTTTGACGGTCTAATACCGTGACAAAGATGTAGGGGTTTTGAAGGATAATTTATAAGGATATTAGAATTTATAAGACTACCAAATTAAGTCACATAAATGGATCTTTCGAAGTCAAAATGAAATACCTCAAAAGTGTACCTGGATACAGGCCGCTACAAACCGGGCGATGTGGAAATCATTGGGGGAGGCCTATGTTCAACAGTGGACGTTCTGTGACTGAAACGATGACGATACCTAGACTTCCAATTATAATAATTATGGTGCACTATGTTTTACCTATATTGTTCCTTATTTTATAGACAAGAATAATACTCTACCTACAAGAATCAAATTTCCTATAATATTTGAGATGGTTCTATAAATAAAATCCAGTAATTAGACTTGTTATTTTCAGTACTTAATATAAAACCAACACAATATTACTGCTATATTAACGTTACGGTTATTCATTGTTCTCACAACACAATATGATAGACAACATCCCAAACAAAAGCCGTTCCACAATCATTCCAAATTAGGGCATTCTGTTTGCTATGCCGTGTAAGCAAATTAGGGAAATCCCCCGAAGCCGGCGAAATGCCGCCGTACCAAAATGTCTTGTACCCTCGTAACGTGCGCTACGACGGTAATCCTCTAATGTTAAATGTCAACTGAGAGGTCTGAGCAGTAAAAGGGTAAAGACTTAGACATGAGCACAGCGATTATAATATCAAAATAATTTTAAGTTGGTTTAAATAATTTTGATATTATAATCGTTCTAAGAATGCTTGATGTCTTACACTTGTAAATGTAATAAGAAAGTAGCAAAATTTTATTTTGAATAAAGTAAATGAAGTAAAGACGTGTAAAATTGCTTTTAAAAACTTATTTAGGTACTTGCAAAAATAAAATGCTTGTAAACAGAAACATTATTACGATGAGCCCCAAATCTCAATCAATGACCATAATACCAAATAGCAATAAAATTGATGCTATTAACTTGTAATCCAGCGTAAAAAGCTAGCTAAGCATAAAGTGTCATCAAAGACAAAATTGATAATTAAGACATCTGCAAAATTCCTCACCTAATGTACCAGAAACAAAACATTAATCAGATTTTCCCTAACTGATTAAGCTCGCCATCAAGGGTCAAAACGTTACATCAAACAATCGCAGTCCCAGACGTCCGCATACCTTTGTACCACTAACCTCCCATATCTCCCTCCCTGTGATCACTCACGCGTGTTGCCATCGCTAATATTATTTAGGCGGCGCCCCCGGCTTGACAACTTTTAATCAGTGCACAAACATTTGCAAAGCTTGCATATTAAGGAGCCGTGTGCAATTGCGTTAGGCCATCCACGCATCGCTGCGTTCACGATTGGTCGGCCCGTGTCGCATAGCTGCGATACAATATTGCACACAACCCCTTATCTGGTATTTGAACAATTATCGATTTCGTTTGTTTTGCGTTTACACACGTTAATTTCGGGCATATTTTGGCGTAATTTCGTTTGGTGGTTGCTTTTGGCGTATCAGACGTTGCTTGCGTTTTGCACATTAAATCATCATCTGAGTAGTAAAACTAAGGCTTTGTTTATTGATTTGTTGAGGGTTAGAAGATTACATTCAATATACCTAGTTTCGTGTTTTCTTAATAGTTATTTTGATAACATGAGTAGGAGCTTTCGATGAAACTCTTGTGATTTCTTTTTGATACTAGGGAGTTCTTTCATCTTTATGATGTTATATATTATATATACCTACTAACATTTAAGACAATTAATCGACCAACGAAGCATTCTAATAGTTTGTCATTAAATGTAAAGTAGTAGACAGATAAACCTACCTTGCTAACGACAAATCGAATCTACAGAACGCAGCGAAAGTTGTACTTTATGAGCAAAACCATTCGAAACTACACAAAGTTCTCAAATTGGCCATTATCTTCATTTCAAAGCTGTTCCAAATTGCTATCCAGGACAACAATCACACAGTAGCGTGCACCCTGGCATCCCCTGGATAATTCGCTCACGTATCACCTCATGGCTCAAAATGGGCGATTCCATTTGTCATTAGGTCATTACCGTGCGTTGATTTTTGCTGTGATTGTATGCGAGGCTGCTGGTATGGGATTGACATTGACTTCGTACGTGCTTAAAGGTTTCGGTTGATATTGTTTTGGTTTTGAAGGGACCAATAATATAAGTGACATTGTAATACGAGTATTCGTCACAGAAAAAAAATACTTTATAGTCCCATGACAATGATTACATTAAGAGTAGGTATATTTGCATTTGTAAAGTTCAAATGATCATTGTGCATTTTAGCAAGCATATTGAGTTGTAGTTATCTACTTCTTTTGGCTATGGTAACAGCACAGGAAATGGCTATTGGCTAAAAAGCCGTGACTTTTATATCGACATACAAAATTGACTAAAAGATCCAAGATCTAAATCCTAAGACATAATATTAACTCATCACAACAATAGACTTCAGAATTATTATGATTATTAGAGAGAAATTCTGAGTCTTAAAATAAATCTAAAATAGGTTGAAGCTTCGAACTTCCAATTTCTAAAAGAAACATATCAGCTAACTCCACTCATATCGGCAGCTGATAGCAAATATCACGATCTACAAAACTAGAAGCGACATCATTCGAGAATGACATTACAGTGTTTGCGCACGTCGCATGTCACAGCGGCGCGCGCACGTACGCAGCCATTATTGCGAACATGCGCGCTGGACAGGCGTGGACTTAAGGTTTATGGGAATTGAAAATATTACTATTAAAATATTATTAACTTTATTATCACCTTTTATTTCAGTAAAAATTGCAGAGCCATCACTCTCGAGACCAGCGAATAGCCAAAATGGCAGAAATATCAACTTCAAGAGCGGTGAAAAGAACCATATTCCACCAGGAAAGTGTTCAACTTCAAACAAAACACGTCAACTGCTGAATGAAAGTCTCTCCTAAAGATTTCCACGATGACCAGTGATGCTTACTGATAAGAAGAGCATGCTGGCCTCTCATTCAGTGAACCGACGATCTGGTGAAGGTTGCGGAAAGCATTGCAAGCAGTGAGTGCAGCACGGTTCGTATTACTTCTCAGTCTCTCATTTTTTAGGGTTCCGTAGTTTTATTTTAGTTTCTTAAAGTAAACGACAATTTAGGCATCGGACTACAAAAGAGATTTCCCTTAAGTACACCACCTTCGCATAAAATAGCTTAAAAAACGTAGCAGAACTGACTTGATCACTTGAACCTATAAAAATATCTCACTAAAATATAAAGAGCTTTGTGACAGTGACTGTACTCACGTTTTCCATTGAGTTCCATGTAGTCCCGCATTATAAGTATGAGACAGATGATGGGACAATACCAGTTGCATCTCAAAGTTCACCAATTATATTTATTAAGAAAATAATACCGTCAGTTCTGATGATCAGGAATGTTTCGATAAAAATTTAATGAGCCCATAGATAATTTAATTTAATCATCAGGTATGTAATTTCGTCTCCACTACAGAAATATGACCGAGAGGTCGGAATTTACCAGAAGCAAGTGGAAGATTTGGTTGCCCTAGACAGGCATAGGGAGGCTACGCCTGTCTAGGGGTGGATGCCGATTTGGATGGTTTTCGCATAATATATGTATTTTTCCCTTAGTCATCGGAATTTTGACAACCAAATTACGTCCACTGCTGGACAAAGACATCCCCCAAGCAAGGATTTCCATAACAACTGGTCTGGGCTGCCCGCATCCAGGTACATTCACCAGATCGTCGGACCACCTTGTGATTGGCTTCGACTCTACCCGAATCACACGGAAATGTCGGTAAGTCAAAAATATAAAAAACGTGTAAGTCAGATTTCTTTTAACTTTTGACAAAACCTACTATTTTTTTTAGGTTCTAAAAATATTTTGTTTTAAACTTTCATGGTAATAATAAATTATTTACGGTATTGCTACCATGTAGGCTTCCTCAGTTACTCCGTGACCATGGCGCTTGCAACAGTGCTGAAACATCGGGAACTTAAAATTAAGGCATGATAGCAAGCCCGTAAATAATAACTAACAATATTTAGTGTCTTTTTCAACTTCAACACTTTGAGAAACACTATGTCACGTCTGGATTGTGATTGCACACAATCGCTACTGCGGTGAGTGATGGGTGCGCGAGTGGAGACAATCTAAATCGAATTACATGTGGCTTTGACTACTGTAGGTACTATAGATTTTGCATTATTTTCTATCTTTGATACTGCATAAAATACTGTCTTTTAAACGTTTACTATGACGTGCACATTGCACAAACAAGTGATTTTGAATATCAATTTTGCAAAATTTAAATTGCTTTTTGATGAGTTGAGAGATCTGATAGGGTAAACAAGATTACAAGAGCATATAAGTATCTAAAACGCTACTGTGTAATAAATTATTTGAATAAAATGTAATAATTATCTTTTTGTTAACTATAATTTTATGGTTCTTTGCTTTTGGTTAAATACCTTTTAAACCAAACGCAGTTTTTTTTACGAAAATAACATCATTCTTTCCTGAAGTTAATGCCATTGGATGAATTATTCCCTATCGGACCGTAATAATAAAAAAAAAAAAAAAAACTTCTTGTCTGTGGTGAAAAACATGTCTGTGTAATTGTAAGAGAAAATAAAACAACAGTGAACTAAAAACAGTGTTTATTTAACTAAATAACCAAATGGTCCTTCTGAGAACCGGATAGTAATCAAAGTAATGTGTAATTATTGTTGAAATCAGTGTCAAAGTGGAACATAACTATAAAATACGAGTTTGTGAAAATGGCGGAACGTGTAACAAAACACATCATGGTGATGAACCAAAACTCTACAAAGATTGAGAAACTTTCCACCAATACGAGAAAATCACCTAAAGACAAGAGAACAAAAGGTTATATCGACACCCGCTTGGAAGCATTAAGAGATTATTGGTGTGAGTACACTAAAAGTTACGAGTCATTGACAGCAATAATAAACAACGAAACCTCAAAAAAAGATTATAATTTCGACATTGAGAAAAACTACGAATGCACAGAGGAAAATTACTTGGACCTGAAAACATGGCTAAAAGACAAGAAATATGATATTACATCAACCACAACCACAGTTAGTGAGCTTGACATAACCTCTGCTGAGATTTCAAAAATGAGACCAAAACTTCCATCAATAACGATACCGCAATTTTCAGGAGATTATAATGCATGGATGAGTTATAGAGACCTTTTTATCTCACTAATACATTGCAATGATCGCTTAACAAAAATTGAAAAACATCATTATCTAAAATCCAGTTTATCAGGAGAAGCCGAACAGTTACTCAAAAATTATTCATTAACTGAGGCTAACTATGATGATGCATGGAAAAAGCTAAATGAAAGATATGAAAATAAGCGAGTGATTGTGAATAATATTCTCAGTAGATTTCTATCTCAGAAAAAACTAACAACAGAGTCTGCCAAAGGTATTAAAGATTTATTAGATAATACTAGCCAATGTCTTACCTCACTAAAAAACATAGAGATAGATTCCTGGAATGCAATAGTGGTACATATCATAGTCTCAAAGTTAGACATAGAATCTCACAAACTTTGGGAGCAGTCTTTAGAAAATTCTACAAATATTCCCACATATGAAGAACTAAGTAACTTCCTTGAAAAACGATTTCGAACAATGGAAATGGTTAATCTGTCACAACCTCGAGAAGTTTATAAAAAAGATGCATCAAAATCTGTTCAGCATACACCAAAGACAACTACAGTGAAAAGTTTTGCCACTGAAGTCGAAAGCACTTGTACTTACTGCTCACAAAATCATTACATTTGCCACTGTAAAGAGTTTTCTGCATTACCTGTTTCTGAACGCCAAGATTATGTCAAGAAAAACAACATATGCTTCAATTGCTTAATAAAAGGTCACTCTGTGTCACATTGCAGACAAAGCACAAATTGCAAAAAATGTGGACGTAGACATCATACCTTACTACATTTCACAAGACC